>NC_091978.1:118051659-118226659 GCF_044704955.1 Pristiophorus japonicus | reverse complement strand
CAATTTGCACCAGCGTAACTCAGTTAGTTACGAATTTTTTAAGTAAGTTTTTTTTCAGCCAAAGGGGGCGTAATCAGCCACCAGCGCCACCTCTGGCCATTTAGGGAAGTTTGGCCAACTGAGAGTTACTCCAGTTCTGATTGGACCAGCGTATGTGGCCTGTCCTGATGAACCTTCCCTAGAGTTAAGGAAATCAGTGCAGGTAAGGAAAGCGGCACAGCAGATGCCCGCACACACTGAAAGAATTGAAAAACACATAGCAGCAACTTACCTCCGACCACGCCTGAAGGCTGTACGGTCCCATTCTTGGTCCCTGGTTCACACACACAGTCTGGGAGAGAGAGAGAGATAGAGAGAGAGAGAAAGAGAGAAAGAAGAGAGAGAGAGAGAGATGTAATGGCAGCTGCCACATCGGCCTTGACATGCGTCATGAGATTTGGATCCACGCGGTCACTCTGGGAGTCCAACATCATCTGTACACTTGCAATGAAGGGCTCCATGGTGTGCGCAGAGTTCTCTGTAACGCGGGTGGCAGACTCCTCCACACTCCTGACCACTTGTCACAGGCTCTCGGGCACCCCTCCCATTGCCCATACCATCTCCGAGTGCATGGCCAGCACCCTTTGTTCCAACACCTCCACCTCGAGTTGCTCATCTGAATCCTCTTAAGCTGAACTCGTGTACAAACTCACCCTCCAGGGATCAGGCTCCCATAGAAACATAGAAACATAGAAAATAGGTGCAGGTGTAGGCCATTCGGCCCTTCGAGCCTGCACCACCATTCTATAAGATCATGGCTGATCATTCACCTTAGTACCCCTTTCCTGTTTTCTCTCCATACCCCTTGAACCCTTTAGCCGTAAGGGCCATATCTAACTTCCTCTTGAATATATCCAATGAACTGGCATCAACAACTCTCTGCGGCAGGGAATTCCACAGGTTAACAAGTCTCTAAGTGAAGAAGTTTCTCCTCATCTCAGTCCTAAATGGCCTACCCCTTATCCGAAGACTGAGTCCCCTGGTTCTGGACTTCCACATTATTGGGAACATTCTTCCCGCATCTAACCTGTCCAGTCCAGTCAGAATGTTATAAGTTTCTATGAGATCCCCTCTCATCCATCTAATCTCCAGTGTATAAAGGCCCAGTTGATCCAGTCTTTGCTCATATGTCAGTCCCGCCATCCTGGGAATCAGTGGTGAACCTTCGCTGCACTCCCTCAATAGCAAGAACGTCCTTCTTCAGATTAGGAGACCAAATTCCAGTTGAGGCCTCAACAGGGCCCTGTACAACTGCAGTAAGACCTCCCTGCTCCTATACTCAAATCCCCTAGCTATGAAGGCCAACATACCATTTGCCTTCTTCACCGCCTGCTGTACCTGCATGCCAACTTTCAATGACTGATGAACCATGACACCCAGGTCTCGTTGCACCTCCACCTTTCCTAATCTGCCGCCATTCAGATAATATTCTGCCTTCGTGTTTTTGCCCCCAAAGTGGGTAACCTCACATTTATCCACATTATACTGCATCTGCCATGCATTGGCCCACTCACCTAACCTGTCCAAGTCACCCTGCTAACCTTTTAGCGTCCTCCTCACAGCTCACACTGCCACCCAGTTTAGTGTCATCTGCAAACTTGGAGATATTACACTCAATTCCTTCATCTAAATCATTAATGTATATTGTAAAGAGTTGGGGTCCCAGCACTGAGCCCTGCGGCACTCCACTAGTCACTGCCTGCCATGCTGAAAAGGACCCGTTTATCCCGACTCTCTGCTTCCTGTCTGCCAACCAGTTCTCTATCCACGTCAGTACATTACCCCCAATACCATGTGCTTTGACTTTGCACACCAATTTCTTGTTTGGGACCTTGTCAAAAGCTTTTTGAAAGTCCAAATACACCACATCCACTGGTTCTTCCTTGTCCACTCTACTAGTTACATCCTTAAAAAATTCCAGAAGATTTGTCAAGCATGATTTCCCTTTCATAAATCCATGCTGACTTGAACCGATCCTGTCACTGCTTTCAAATGCGCTGCTATTTCATCTTTAATGATTGATTCCAATATTTTCCTCACTACTGATGTCAGGCTAACCGGTCTATAATTACCCATTTTCTCTCTCCCTTCTTTTTTAAACAGTGGTGTTACATTAGCTACCCTCCAATCCATAGGATCTGATCTAGAGTTGATAGACTGTTGGGAAATGATCACCAATGCATCCAATATTTCTATGGCCACTTCCTTAAGTACTCTGGGATGCAGACTATCAGGCCCTGAGGATGTATCGGCCTGCAATCCCATCAATTTCCCGAACACAATTTCCTGCTTTATAAGGATATCCTTCAGTTCTTCCTTCTCACTAGACCTTCGGTCCCCTAATACATCCGGAAGGTTATTTGTGTCTTCCTTCGTGAAAACAGAACCAAAGTATTTCTTTAACTGGTCCGCCATTTCTTTGTTCCCCATTATAAATTCACCTGAATCTGACTGCAAGGGACCTATGTTTGTTTTCACTAATCTTTAATCTTCATATATTTATAGAAGCTTTTGCTGTCAGTTTTTATGTTCCCAGCAAGCTTCCTCTCATACTCTACTTTCCACCTCCTAATTAAACCCTTAGTCCTCCTCTGCTGTATTACAAAATTCTCCCAGTCCTCAGGTTTGCTGCTTTTTCTGGCCAATTTATATGCCTCTTCCTTGAATTTAACACTATCCTTAATTTCCCTTGTTAACCACGGTTGAGCCACCTTCCCCATTTTATTTTTACTCCAGACAGGGATGTACAATTGTTGAAGTTCATCCATGTAATCTTTAAATGTTTGCCATTGCCTATCCACTGTCAACGCTTTAAGTATCACTTGCCAGTCTATTCTAGCCAATTCACGTCTCATACCATTGAAGTTACCTTTCCCCAGGTTCAGGACCCTAGTCTCTGAATTAACTGTATCATTCTCCATCTTAATAAAGAAATCTACCATATCATGGTCACTCTTCCCCAAGGGGCCTCGCACAACAAAATTGTTAATTAGTCCTTTCTCATTACATATCACCCAGTCTAGAATGGCCAGCCCTCTAGTTGGTTCCTCAACATATTGGTCCAGAAAATCATCCCTAATACATTCCAGGAAATCCTCCTCCACCGCATTGCTACCAGTTTGGTTAGCCCAGTCAATATGTAGATTGAAGTCGCCCATGATAACTGCTGTACCTTTATTGCTCGCATCACTAATTTCTTGTTTGATGCTGTCCGCATCCTCACTACTACTGTTTGGTGGTCTGTACACAACTCCCACTAGCATTTTCTGCCCTTTAGTATTCCGTAGCTCCACCCATACAAATTCCACATCATCCAAGCTAATGTCCTTCCTTACTATTTCATTAATTTCCTCTTTATCCAGCAACGCCAACCCACCTCCTTTTCCTCTCTGTCTATCCTTCCTAAATGTTGAATACCCCTGGATGTTGAGTTCCCAGCCTTGGTCACCCTGGAGCCATGTCTCCGTGATGCCAATTACATCATATCCGTTAACTGCTATCTGCGCAGTTAATTCGTCAACTTTATTCCAAATACTCCCGCATTGAGGCACAGTGCCTTCAGGCTTGTCACTTTAACACCCTTTGCCCCTTTAGGATTTTACTGTAATGTGGCCTTTTTTGCTTTTTGCCTTGGATTTCTCTGCCCTCCACTTTTACTTTTCTTCTTTCTATCTTTTGCTTCTGCCCCCATTCTACTTCCCTCTGTCTCCCTGCATAGGTTGCCAGCCCCCTGCCATATTAGTTTAACCCCTCCCCAACAGCACTAGCAAACACTCCCCCTTGGACATTGGTTCCGGTCCTGCCCAGGTGCAGACCATCCGGTTTGTACTGGTCCCACCTCCCCCAGAACCTGTTCCAATGTCCCAGGAATTTGAATCCCTCCCTTCTGCACCACTCCTCAAGCCATGTATTCATCTGAGCTATCCAGCGATTCCTACTCTGACTAGCATGTGACACTGGTAGCAATCTTGAGATTGCTACCTTTGAGGTCCTACTTTTTAATTTAGCTCCTAGCTCCCTAAATTCGTCTTGTACGATCTCATCATGTTTTTTACCTATATCGTTGGTACCTATATGCACCATGACAACTGGCTGTTTACCCTCCCCCTTCAAAATGTCCCGCAGCTGCTCCGAGACATCTTTGACCCTTGCACCAGGGAAGCAACATACCATCCTGGAGTCTCGATTGCAGCCGCAGAAACGTCTATCTATTCCCCTTACATTAGTATCCCCTATCACTATAGCTCTCCCACTTTTTTTCCTGCCCTCCTGTGCAGCAGAGCCACCCATGGTGCCATGGGCTTGGCTCCTGCTGCTCCACCCTGATGAGTCATCCCCCTCAACAGTACCCAAAGCGGTGTATCTGTTTTGCAGGGGGGATGACCGCATTTTTCTGAAAAATAACACACTTTGCTCTTAGGAGTTTCACTTGGCACTTGACCATCCTGCAGCCCGCTAGGCCCCGGTGTATCATCCAGTGCAGATCCCTCTCCTAAGCTAAACTGCAAAGAACACGTACTCCCAGTGTCTGCGCTGGTGTGTGGGAGCGTAAGAAGCAATGACGCGGTGCTTGGAGCTGTTTCTCCCTCGGCATCCTCCTCCTCCCACATTTCGTCACTGTCCTCACTTGGCCCCGAGGCCAATATGCAGGATGTGTCCTCAAAATTCAGTCCCAGCAAGGAGCCAGCCTTGATCCTAAGAGCAAAGTATGCTATTTTTCAGAAAAATGCTGAAAATAAACAGCAGGTCAGAGAGATTACGTTGTTTTAGATGTGTTCTTTTCAACACAAGAAAGAGCACTAACTTATCAAGCTGTTAAAGAAAGAACTTGCATTTATATAATGCTGTTCATGACCTCAAGCTGTCCTAAAGTGCTTTAGAGTTAATAAAGCACTTTTGATGTGTAAGCCATGTTATAGTTTAAGAAATGAGACAGCCAATATACACACAGCAAGTACACAAACAGCAATGTAATAATGACCAGATAATCTGTCTTTATGATGTTGGTTGAGGGATACATTTTAGCTCGGGCACCATGGAGAATTCCCCTGTTATTCTTTGAATCGTAACATGGGATCTTTTATGGTTACCTGAGAGGGAAGACGGGGCTTTGGTTAATCGTCTCAGTATTGCACTGGAGTGTCAGCTTAGATAATATGCTCAAATCTCTGGTGTGAGCCTATGAAACCACAAACTTTGGACTCAGATGTGAAGGTATTACCACTGAGCCATGACTGGTAATAAACACAATGTTAATAAACACAAAAAATGCTGGAAATATTTTTTTTATGTATTTTTTTAATATATTTGTTTGTGGGATGTGGGCGATGTATTTCCAAGTCAGGATGGTGTGTGAGTTGGAGGGGAACTTGCAGGTGATGGTGTTCCCATGCGCTTCCTGCACTTGACCTTCTAGGTGGTAGAGGTCGCAGGTTTGGGAGGTGCTGTCGAAGAAGCCACGGCGAGTTGCTGCAGTGCATCCTGTAGATGGTACACACTACAGACACGGTGGGCCGATGTTGGTGATAGTGAATGATTAAGGTTCTGGATGGGGTGCCAATCAAGCGGGCTGCTTTGACCTGGATGGTGTCGAGCTTCTTCAGTGTTGTTGGAGCTGCACTCATCCAGACAAGTGGAGAGTATTCCATCACACTCCTCACTTGTGCCTTGTAGATGGTGGAAAGGCTTTGGGTGTCACAAGATGAGTTATGTGGCTGGTCCAGTTAAGTCTCTGGTCAATGGTGACCCCCAGCTTGTTGACGGTGGGGGATTCGATGATGGTAATGCCATTGAATGTCAAGGAGCAGTGGATGGACTCTCTATGTTGGAGATAGTCACTGCCTGGCACTCTTGTGGCAGAGGCTTTGACCATCATTTTCCAGTCCTCTTTGGCTATGGGCATGGTGCCAGAGGATTGGAGAACTGCTGATGTAGTACCCTTGTTTAAGAAGGGAAAAAGGGATAGGCCGAGTAATTACAGGCCTGTCAGCTTAACTTCAGTGGTGGGAAAATTATTGGAAATAATAATATTGAAAATTATTGGAAAAAATGCTGACAGACAGGACAAATTTGCATTTGGATACGCAAGGATTAATTAGGGACAGTCAGCACGGATTTGTTAAGGGAAGATTGTGTTTGACTAACCTGATTGAATTTTTTGAGGAGGTAACCAAGAGGGTCGATGAGGGTAGTGCATACGATGTAGTATATATGGACTTTAGCAAGGCTTTTGAGAAGGTCCCGCATGGTAGATTGGTCATGAAGTGGCAAATTGGCTTGGAGGTAGGAAGCAAAGGGTAATGATTGATGGATGTTTTTGTGACTAGAAGGATGTTTCCAGTGGGGTTCCACAGGGCTCAGTTCTGGGTCCCTTGCTTTTTATTTTAGATTTGAATATAGGGAATATGATTAAGAAGTTTGCAGACAACAATAAAATTGGCTGTGTGGTTGATAATGAAGAGGAAAGTTATGGGCTGCAAGAGGATATCAATCTACTGCACAGGTGGACAGAGCAGTGGCAAATGGAATTTAATTCAGAGAAATGTGAGGTGATGCACTTTGGGAGTGTTATGTATGTAACCCTTGACAACCTGTATCATACCACCACCAGAGTGCCTACCTGTTGGAGACCCAATGGATCCCAGCATCCCTTGGGAGCACTGTATATAAGCAGGTCTCCCATGCTGTACCAACACTCTGGAATTTAATTAAAGGAGCTAAGGTCACACTTACTCATTGCATACAGTACTCAGTTGTCTCACTTTATTATGAGCGTAACAATTGGCGACGAGATAACGAACAACCACCCGAAAATGCAAAGAACTGTTAGTATCCTGGAGAAATTCTCAGAAGGGGATGATTGGGAGGCCTTTGTGGAGCAACTCAACCAATACTTCATGTGGCCAACGAGCTGGAAGGGGACGAGAATGCTGCCAAATGAAGGGTGATCCTCCTTACCGTCTGTGGGGCTACAACCTTTGGCCTCATGAAGAATCTTCTAGTTCCGGTGTAACCAACAATCAAATCCTATGAAGAATTGTGTAAGCTGGTCCGGGAGCACCTAAACCCGAAGGAAAGCTTTTTGATGGCAAGGTGTCGGTTCTACATGTGTCAATGGTCTGAAGGCCAGAAAGTGGCGAGCTATGTCGCCGAACTAAGGCACCTTGCAGGACATTGCGAATTCGATGGATTCCTTGAGCAAATGCTAAAAGACTTTTTTGTGCTTGGCATTGGCCATGAGGTTATCCTTCGCAAACCATTGATTGTTGAAACACCGAATCTGATCAAAGCTATAACGATAGCCCAGGATTTTATGTCCACCACGATAACACCAAACAAATTTTGCAGCATAAAGAGGTTTCAGCAAGTACTGTACACAAAGTAACGTCGTTTTCAGGCAGGAATGCATATGGCAGAATGTACACGCCGGCAGCTGCACGACCTCAGATGACCCAGAGTCTGCCATCAATCGTTAATGCGAAGCAGTTAACACTTTGTTGGCGCTGCGGAGGTGATCATCGAGCCCATCAATGCCGCTTCAAACACTATGCGTGCAAAGGTTGTAGAACAATGGGACACCTCCAGCGAATGTGCAGACGAGCTGCAAACCCAGCAAACCACCACGTTGCAGAGAAAGACCGATCCATGGCGGATCAGGCTGAACTAGAGACTCGAACCGAGGAGGCAGAAGTGTACGAGGTACACACCTTCACCACGAAATGTCCACCGATCATGTTAAAAGTTGAACTGAACGGAATTCCGTATCCATGGAACACGGGTGCAAGTCAGTCTATCATGAGCAAAAAGGCCTTCGACAGGCTGTGGTGCAACAAGGCACACAGGCCCAAGCTTAGCCCCATTCCACCAAGCTAAGAACTTACACCAAAGAGCTGATCCCTGTTATTGGCAGCGCAGAAGTAAAAGTCTCCTATGATGGAGCAGTGCACGAACTCCCACTATGGATTGTGCCAAGAGATGGCTCCACACTGTTCGGCAGAAGCAGGCTGGGAAAAATCCGCTGGAACTGGGACGACATCCGAGCGCTTTCATCCGTTGACGACGCCCCATGTACCAGGTTCTGGGCAGGTATCCATTGTTGTTTGAGCCAGGCATTGGAAGTTTCTCATGGGCGAAGGTGCAGATCTACTTGGTTCCAGGTACATGACCCATCCACCACAAGGCACGGGCGGTGCCATATATGATGTGAGAGAAAGTGGAAATTGAACTGGACAGGCTGCAGTGAGAAGGCATCATCGTGTCGGTGGAGTTCAACAAGTGGGCTAGTCCGATTGTTCTGGTTCGCAAAGGCGACGGCACGGTCAGAATTTGTGGGGACTATAAAGTAACGATTAATCGTTTTTTGCTACAGGACCAGTACCCACCACCCAAGGCAGACGACCTATTCGCGATCCTGGCTGGAGGAAAGATGTTCACCAAGTTGGACCTGACTTCGGTCTACATGACGCAGAAGCTGGAGGAATCTTCGAAAGGCCTCACCTGCATCAACACGCACAAAAGTCTGTTCATCTACAACAGATGCCCGTTTGGGATTCGTTTGGGCACGGCAATTTTCCAATGGAACATGGAGAGCCTGCTAAAGTCGGTTCTGCGCACCGTGGTTTTCCAGGACGACATACTGGTCACAGGTCGGGACACCATCGAACACTTGCAGAACTTGGAAGAGGTTCTAAGTCGGCTAGATCGCGTAGGACTCAGGTTGAAACGCTCGAAGTGTGTTTTCCTGGCACCAGAGCTCGAGTTCTTAGGAAGAAGAATCGCGGCAGATGGCATCAGACCCACCGACGCCAAGACGGAGGCCATCAAGAACACGCCAAGACCACAGAACGTGACGGAGCTGCGGTCATTCCTGTGACTCCTCAACTATTTTGATAATTTCCTACCCGGGTTAAGCACCTTGCTAGAACCCTTACATGTGCTACTGCGCCAGGGAGATGACTGGGTATGGGGGAAATCACAAGAGGCTGCTTTTGAGAAAACCAGAAGCCTGTTATATTCCAACAAACTGCTTGTCCTGTATAACCCATGTAAACGATTAGTGCTAGCTTGCGATGCGTCGTCATACGGGGTCGGGTGTGTGTTACAACAGGCTAATGAATCGGCGATTTTGCAATTGGTCGCCTATGCGTCCAGGAGTTTGTCCAAGGCCGAAAGGGCTTACAGCATGATTGAAAAAGAAGCTCTGGCATGCGTTTACAGGGTGAAAAAAATGCACCAGTATCTGTTTGGTCTCAAGTTTCAGCTAGAAACTGACAATAAACCCCTCATATCGCTATTCTCAGAGAGCAAAGGGATTAACATCAATGCCTCTGCCCGCATCCAAAGATGGGTGCTCACGCTGTCTGCATACAACTATGTAATCCACCACAGACCAGGCATAGAGAACAGCTCAGTTGCTCTTAGTCGACTACTATTGCCTACACCAGGGTGGAAATGGCACAGCCTGCAGACTTACTCTTGGTGATGGATGCATTCGAAAACGAAAAGTCACCCATTACGGCCCGCAGATCAGGACCTGGACCAGCCAGGATCCTTTGCTGTCCCTGGTAAAAAAACTGTGTCCTCCATGGGAGCTGATCCAGTGTCCCAGCGGAGATGCATGAAGAGATCAAGCCGTTCCAGCGGCAAAGATGAAATGTCCATACAGGTGGACTGTCTTTTATGGGGCAATCGCGTGGTTTTGCCTAAGAAGGGCAGGGAAATGTTGATACGTGACCTACACAGTACCCACCCAGGGATAGTAATGATGAAAGCTATAGCCAGATCCCATGTGTGGTGACCCGACATCGACTCAGACTTAGAGTCATGCGTGCGCCAGTACAACACTTGCTCTCAACTGAGCAATGCACCCAGAGAGACACCACTAAGTTTGTGGTCATGGCCCTCCAAAGCATGGTCGAGGATCCACGTTGACTTTGCTGGACCCTTCCTAGGCAAAATATTCTTGGTTGTTGTGGATGCTTATTCAAAATGGATTGAATGTGTAATAATGTCTATAAACATGTCCACTGTCAGCATCGTAAGCCTACGAGTCATGTTTGCCACACACAGCCTGCCTGACGTCCTTGTCAGCGACAATGGGCCGTGCTTCACCAGTGCTGAATTCAAGGAATTCATGACCTGCAATGGGATCATGCACATCGCATTTGCCCCTTCAAGCCCGCATCCAACGGCCAGGCAGAACGGGCAGTCCAAACTATCAAGCAAAGCTTGAAACATGTGTCGGAAGGTTCCCTGCAGACCCACCTGTTCCGAGTCCTGTTCAGCTACCGCACCAGACCCCACTCGCTCACTGAGATTCCCCCAGCCGAGTTGCTCATGAAAAGGGCGCTCAAAACAAGGCTCTCTCTTGTCCACCCTGACCTCCATGGTCACGTCGAGGGCAGGCAGCATCAACAAAGTATGTACCATGATCGCACAAACTTGTCACGCGATATTGAAGTCAATGACCCTGTATTTGTACTCAATTATGGACATGGTTCCAAATGGCTTGCTGGCATGGTCATAGCCAAAGAAGAGAGTAGGGTGGTTCAGATCAAACTGGCCAATGGATTTATGTACAGAATGCATTTGGACCAAACCAAATTGCAATTCACAAACAGCCACGAGCAACCCGAAGAGGACACCACCAACTTCAACCCTCCAACACACACACAAGTGGCAATCGACATCACGGTTGACCACGAAGCTGAACTCACCATCCCCAGCAGCCCGGCAAGAGCAGCTGCCCAGCAGCCCAGCGAAGAACCAACCAACTCACCTACACCTGCATTTGTACCGAGACGATCGACAAGGGATCGAAAAGCCCCAGATCATCTCACCCTATAAATAAATGTACTGTTGACTTTGGGCAGGAGTGATGTTATGCATGTAACCCTTGGCAACCTGTTTCATACCACCACCAGAGGGCCTACCTGTTGGAGTCCCAAGGGATCCCAGCATCCCTTGGGAGCACTGTATATAAGCAAGCCTCCTATGCTGTACCAACACTCTGGAGTTTAATTAAAGGAGCTAAGGTCACACTTACTCATTGCATACAGTACTCAGTTGTATCACTTTATTATGATCGTAACAGGGAGGGCTCATAAGGAACGGGTATACACATTAAGCGGTAGGCCACTTAATTGTGTAGATGAACAAAGGGACCTTGGAGTGCTTGTCCACAGATCCCTGAAAGTGGCAGGCCAGGTGAATATGGTGGTTAAGAAGGCATACGGAATGCTTGCCTTTATTGGCTAAGGCATAGAATATAAGAGCAGGGAGGTTATGCTTAAATTGTATAATTCTTTAGTTAGGCCACAACTGGAGTACTGCGTGCAATTCTGGTCACCGTATTATAGGAAGGATGTGATTGCACTAGCGAGGGTACAGAGGAGATTTACAAGGATGCTGCCTCGAATGGAGAATCTTAGTTATGAGGACAGATTGGATAGCCTGGGTTTGTTCTCATTGGAACAGAGGAGGTTGAGAGGAGACCTCATCGAGGTATACAAAATAATGAGGGGACTGGATACAGTGGATAGTAAGGGTCTATTTCCATTGGTGGAGGGGGCTATTACAAGGAGGCATAGTTTTAAGGTGGTTGGTGGAAGGTTTAGAGGGGATTTGAGGGGGGGCTTCTTTACGCAGAGGGTTGTGGGGATCTGGAACTCGCTGCCTAGAAGAGCGGTGGATGCAGAAACCCTCACTACTTTTAAGAGATGGTTGGATGGGCACTTAAAGTGCCATAACCTGCAGGGTTATGGACCTAGAGCTGGTAATTGGGTTTAGACTAAATGACCTTTTGTTGGCCGGCGCAGATATAATGGTAAGTACTACAGGGAATAGAATACAGCCAGGATAATCTCCTGGACTAGTTTCGATCGGCTGGATGGGTCGGAGAGGAATTTTTCCAGATTTCTTCTGCCTAAATTGGCCTGGGTTTTTATCTGGTTTTTGCCTCTCCCAGGAGATCACATGGCTCCGGTTGGGGTGGAGTGTAGATGTTTTCAGTATAAAGGGTGTTGCAGTGGTGTGTGGCGGACTGGTTGGGCTAGGTGCTCTTTGCCTTTCCGTTATTGTTCATGGGTTTGTATGTAATCTTTAGGGCTGCTGACGAAGGGACGTGTGGCTCTTTGTCGGCTGGCGCAGACACGATGGGCCGAAATTGGCCTCCTTCTGCGCTGTAAATTTCTATGTTTCTATGAATGTTACTTGCCACTTATCAGCCCAAGCCTGAATGTCATCCAGGTGTTGCTGCATGAGGACACGGACCACTTCATTATCTGAGGAGTTACGAATGATGAAGGGAAGGTCATTGATGAAGCAGGTGAAAATGGTTCAGCATAGAACACTGCCCTGAGGAACTCCTGTAGTGATGTGCTGGGGCTGAGATGATTATCTTCCAACAACCACAACCATCTTCCCTTTGTGCTAGGTATGATTCCAGCCAGTTGAGTGTTTCCCCCTGATTGCTATTAACTTCAATTATACTGGTGCTCCCTGGTGCCACACTCGGTTAAATGCTGCCTTGATGCAAAGGGCAATCACTCTCACCTCACCTCTGGAATTCAGCTCTTTTTTCCATGTTTGGATCAAGGCTGTAATGAGGTTTGGAGCCGAGTGGTCCTAGGTAAACCCAAGCTGAGCATCGGTGAGCAAGTTATTGATAAGTAATTGCTGCTTGATAGTAGTATCGATGACACCTTCCATCAGTTTGCTGATGATTGAGAGTAGACTGATGGGGTAATAATTGGATTGGATTTGTTCTGCTTTTTGTAGACAGGCTATATCTGGGCAATTTTTCACATTGTCGTATAAATGCCAGTGCTGTAGCTGTACTGGAATAGCTTCGATAGGGGCGCTGCTAGTTCTGAAGCACAAGTCTTCAGCATGGCAGCTGTGATATTGTCGGGGCCCATAGCCTTTCGCATCCAGTGCGCTCAGCCATTTCTTGATATCGCATGGAGTGAATCGAATTGGCTGAAGACTGGCTTCTGTGATGGTGGGGACCTTGGGAGGAGACTGAGATGGATCATCCACTTGGCTAAAGATTTTTGCAAAAAGTTGATCTTATCGAAACATGTAAGATAATAAGCGGGCTTGACAAGGTGGATGCAGAGAGGGTATTTTCACTCGTAGCGGGAACTAAAACTAGGGGGCATAGTCTCAGAATAAGGGGCTACCCATTTAAAACTGAGATGAGGAGGAATTTCTTCTCTTAGAGGGTTGTAAATCTGTGGACTTCTCTGCCCAGAGAGGCTGGGTCATTGAATATATTTAAGGCGGAGATAGATTTTTGAGTGATAAGGGAATAAAGGGTTATGGGGAGCGGGCAGGGAAGTGGAGCTGAGTCCATGATCACATCAGCCATGATATTAAATGGCGGAGCAGGCTCGAGGGGCCAAATGGCCTACTCCTGCTCCTATTTGTTATGTTCGTATGTTCTTAAATGCTTCAACCTTGTCTTTTGCACTCACGTACTGGGCTCCACCAATATTGAGGATGGGGATGTTCATGAATCCTCTTCCTCCGTTAGTTGTTTAATTATCCATCACCATTCACGACTGGATGTGGCAGGACTGCAGAGCTTTGATCTGATCTGTTGGTTATAGGTTGGCTTCGTTCTGACTAGAGCATGCTGTTTCCGCTGTTTAACATGTATTTAGTCCTTGTTCACCAAGTTGGCACTTCATTTTTAGGTACTGCTGGTGCTGCCTCTGGCATGCTCTTCTTCACTCCTCATTGAACCAGGGTTGGCCCTCTGGCTTGATGGTAATGGTAGAGTGAGGGACATGCCGGGCCATCTGGAAATAGAAAAGACAGAATTGAAGATTGATAGATAAGCTGGTTTTTAACAAGATTGGTAAAATTGAGGGGAGAGAACCAACAGATGCACCAATTACAGAGTGGGAGTTAATGAGAGATGGGAGAGACCAATGCAAACAAATTGGCAGAGACACAAAACAACAAATTGAGAGGCAGAGGTATAAGGAGGGAATTCCAGAGCATAAAGCCTAGACTGCTGGAGGCACAGCTGCCAATTTTAGGGGAAAGTGAGAAGGGATGCACAAGAAGACAGAATTGGAGCAATGCAGAGTTGGGGAGATATCCGGGGGGCGGGGGGTGGGTGCTGATCGGGTTGGAGGAGGTTGCATAGCTGGGGAGGGGCAAGATCATGAAAGGATTTAAACAAAAGGATGAGAATTTTAAATGTTAGGTGTTGGGAGAGCAGGAGCCAATGTAGGTCCGTGAGGGCTGGGGTGATGTGTGAGCGGGACTTGGTGCGGGTTATGACAGACAGAAGAATTGTACACATGGAACCACTGTTGAAAGCCCAGCATGCCAGTTGTAGTTTATAGTTATGCTCCTTAACTAAATTTAAAAACAACTAATGGTGAGGCATCAAAGTGTGCTTTAAAACACTTTACTTGACCTTCTTGCCCTTTTAAAAGAGTTTAGGATAGGCTTACCTGATAGGTCAGTGAGTACATGTGTGACAATGAACCAGAGATATCAGGAAGGTCCTAGTTTCAATTGATGGTATGTGCTGAGTTAGCAGAACTTAGGGCAGTGGTGGGATTCTGCAGTTGGCCTCATTGGATTTAGACAGAGTTCCCATTGACAGAAGGGTCGAGAACCAGAGGACACAGATTTAAGGTGATTTGCAGAAGAACCAAAGGTGACATCAGGAAAAACTTTTTTACACAGCAAGTGGTTAGGATTTGGAATGCACTGTCTGATAGGGCATTGAAGGCAGATTCTATCGTGGCTTTCAAAAGAAAATTGGATAAGTACCTGAAGGAAAAACATTTGCATGATTACGGGGAAAGGGTGGGATAGTGGGACTAGCTGAAGTGCTCTTGCAGAGAGCCGGCATGACTCGACAGGCCGAATGGCCTCCTCCTGTGCTGTAATCATTCTATGATTCTATGATTCTATGATTGCCCCCAGGTTAGAGAGAAATCAGCTGATTGTCATGCAATAATTATTTCTAGAAAGTATGCATATGCAGACAGTGGCTGAGGATAGGTTCAGGCTTGAATGTGATGTCCTTCATGTTTGAATAACTTTCTGACACCCACTGGCCAGATTCAGAATGACCACTTGGGGGAGGCATTACAGGGTTTCAGCCACCCAATGAACTGTACCCGAGCACGAATAATTCCCTCCAGAGAGAATTTTAAAAAGATTGAATTCTACTTTTGATTTAAACCAGAAAAAATGATGATGAAACCTTTAGTGAATTAATTGGCTATTATACAATCACAAAAGGGATAATAACGAATGAATCACTAGACTGTAAAATAATAAATTGTGCTTTGTTTTTCAATGACTGCTGTAGTTATGTGGTATTGACGGGATTCTGTAATATTGGTAATGCATCTGCAATTCAGTATATGTTTGTGCAGTGGTAAGTGCAAACCGAATGCAATGTGTGTTTCTCAATCTGCATCAGATCCGGTAGTTGAGTCAGTTGAGAGCTGGCGCACAGCCATAACATCTTGGGTTTGAATTCTGGCTAGATCCACTCAGCCTTTCATCCTGCTGAGATTCATAAGCGAGTGTCTCGTCTTAGGCTGTGGGCGTAATGTCTGTAGCGCCAAACTGTGGACGCCTATGTTACTGCAGCTAGTGCTGTTTAATAAAGAGCAGGTCACCTGAACAGCAGGTGAGAAGATTCCAGAACCTGCAGCCATCTTACAGGTTATGTGTTGTGTGCTCTCCGAAGATATGACATTTGGCGACGAGAATGGGATGTAATCAGATAATACAAAGCTGAAATTTCTGTTGGTGAAGGATTCAACCAGCCGACAGAGAGACTTTGAGAGCTTCTCTGTTTCTGGAAACAGCTACAAATCTGAGGTAAATTACGAGCACACTTGGTTAAACTACCAGCGTCAAAATGGCTGCCCCTATGGGAGTTATAGGGCCTTTGTGGGAATTTCAATATGACTGTGAAAGTTTCAGAGCATATGTGGATTGGCTAGAAATGTTTTTCACCGTAAATAATTTCATTAAAATTCCCGGTAATGAAGAAAATAACCGGGTGGTGTTGGAACAAAAAAGAGCTATATTCTTAACTGAGGCCGGGCTCGAGTTGTATGAAACACTGATAAATTTGCTTGTGGCTGACAAGCCAAAGGATACAATGCTGAAACAGATTCTAACTAAGTCAGAACAATATTACAGCCCCGTTCCGTTAGAAATTGCTGAAAGTTATTGTTTCAAAATACGAAATCAGAAGGGGGAAGAAAATATTAGTAAGTAAATTGTAGCATTAAAAACCTATCTATTTACTGTAAATTCAGAGACGTTCAAAACTGAGCATTGCGAAACCGCTTTGTTTGTGGGATGAAAAATTATGTGATCAAAAGAAAGTTATTGATGACACCTAACTTGACTTTTGATTTAGCTTGCCAGACAGTGAGGTTGAGGAGCATGGCCGACCAATATTCCCAAGAATTTCATACTAATTTCAGTCATCAGACAACCGAGGTGAATCGGCTGCAGGTTCAAAGTAAAAGGCGGTGGGGCCCCAAAGTCTCAGAAACTGGAAATGGCAACAGAGCATTGATGTCCTGCTATCGGTGCCTGGGACAACACATTGCTCAAAGTTGTCCATATGTGAAGGCAGAGCGTTTCATCTGCAGGAAAACTGGGCATCTTGCGAAGGCATGCCGACTGAAGGGTAAACCAGCTTTCAAAGCTTTGAGTAGAAATCCCGAGAGACTACATAGCATGGAAGAACAACAACAGGACGAGGTGATGTTAGAGTTAAACCTCATCAGGAGCACGAGGTTAATCGACAGCGATTTGAAAAGTATCATAATCCACATAGATGTTGCAGGATTCAAGATACCCATGGAAATCGATACTGGTGCACCCGTGAGTGTAGTACCGGAGTCGCTATACCTCAAGAAAATTGCGGGATTTCCCATCGGAGAAAGCCAAGATAGAGCTGTGAGGCTACTCGGGAGAGAACCTTCTGATGGCAGGTCGTATCACCGTACTGGTGAAATACAAGGATAAAGTTCAGAGCTTGCCTCTAATAGGCAGGAGCCTGCCTTACTAGGAAGAAATTGGTTGGGATCACTGAAGCTGGATTGGAGTGAGATTTTTCGTGTTGAAAAGAGATTTGCGTCAAAGGATAATGCCATCAAGAATTATCCGAAGGTGTTCTGCGAAATGAGCAATCTGATCCAAGGCTTCAAGGCGAGTGTCAGGGTATAGAAGGATTGTAGATCGGTTTACTGCAAGCCACATTCCGTACCATATGCACTCAAGGAGAAAGTTGAGCAAGAACTCAAAAGACTAGAGACTGAGAACATTATTTCTAAGATAGATCAATGTAATTGGGCTACACCCATTGATGTTGTACCTAAGTCCGATGGTAAGGTAAGATTTGTGGTAATTATAAAGTAACCGTAAACCAGGTTCTAGAGGATAATGTGCCGAATACATTGCCAAATATAGAAGATTTGTTCACAACACTGACAGGGGGTCAGATTTTCTCAACGTTGCATCTTACAAATGCCTACTTACAGCTTGAACTAGATGAGGAGTCCAAGTCATGCTTGATACTAAACACTCATCTAGGCCTATATCAATTTAATAGGCTACCATTTGGAGTGTCTTCCGCCCCTGCCATATTCCAAGGGGTAATGAACCAGATTTTGCAAGTTATTGAAGGGGTAGCATGTTATTTAGATGACATAATAATTTCAGCACCAAACAAGCAAATTCATAATAACATATTGAATGAAGTCCTCAAACGGCGAGAGAAGCACAGAGTACGAGTAACTGCTCGCAAGTGTGAGTTATTTCAAAACTCCATGGCGTACTTAGAGTACAGAGTAGACAAAGATGGCTTACATTCAACCAAGGGAAAGCTGGATGCAATCATAAATGCATCCACTCCCAAGAATGTCACTGAACTTCGATCATTTTTGGGTGTTTTGAACTATTATGGGAAGTTCCTACCAAATTTGGCTACAGTATTACATCCATTGAATGAACTATTGAAAAAACAGGTGCATTGGAAGTTGTCAGAAGAATGCGATACAGCGTTCAAGGAGTGTAAAAGCAACTTGGTAGAGAGCACCATGTTAATTACTATGACGTATCTCATGAGATCAAGCTAGCATGTGATGCCTCTCCGTATGGAGTTGGGGCAGTAATCCCTCATGTATTACATAGTGGAGAGGAGAGACCAATTGCTTTTGCTTCACGCACTATAGGTGCCAGTGAGCGTAATTATGCGCAAATCGAAAGGGAAGCTTTGGCATTCATTTTTGAGGTCAAGAAGTTCCACAAATACTTGTATGGTCATAAGTTTAACCTCGTTATGGACCATAAGCCCCTGACAGCAATCCTCCATCCAAAGTCCTCAGTTCCAACATTAACTGCAGCCCGAATGCAGAGATGGGCTTTGAATTTGTCAGCATATATATATGATATTGAATACAGATGATCAGCTGATCACAGTAATGCTAATGCTATGTATAGGTTGCCTTCCCCATCACAAGTTACACCCGATAGGGAAGAGGTGTTCTATTTTTCATACATCGGTGAAGAGATTGGGAGGTCAACCAAACATGATCCAGTTATAAAGTCATTTTGAAGGGGAAGGGTAACCAGCCAGTTGTCGTGGTGTATATAGGTACCAACGATATCGGTAGAAAATGGGATGAGGTCCTACAAGACGTATTTAGGGAGCTAGGAGCTAAATTAAAAAGTTGGACCTCAAAAGTAGTAATCTCAGGATTGCTACCAGAGCCACATGCTAGTCAGAGTAGAAATTGCAGGATGGCTCAAATGAATACATGGCTTGAGGAGTGGTGCAGAAAGGAGGGATTCAAATTCCTGGGACATTGGAACCGGTTCTGGGGGAGGTGGGACCAGTACACACCGGACGGTCTGCACCTGGGCACGATTGGAACCAATGTCCTAGGGGGAGTGTTTGCTAGTGCTGTTGGGGAGGGGTTAAACTAATATGGCAGGGGGATGGGAACCTATGCAGGGAGACAGAGAGAAGCAGAATGGGGGCAGAAGCAAAAGATAGAAAGAAGAAAAGTAAAAGTGGAGGGCAGCTAAAACCCAAGGCAAAAAGCAAAAAGGGCCACATTGTAGCAAAATCCTTAAGGGGCAAAGGGTGTTAAAAAGACAAGCTTGAAGGCTCTGTGCCTCAATGCGAGGAATATTCAGAATAAGGTGGTTGAATTAACTGCACAGATAGCAGTTAACGGATATGATGTAATTGGCATCACGGAGACATGTCTCCAGGGTGACCAAGGCTGGGAACTCAACATCCAGGGGTATTCAACATTTAGGAAGGATAGACAGAAAGGAAAAGGAGGTGGGGTGGCGTTGCTGGTTAAAGAGGAAATTAATGCAATAGTAAGGATGGACATTAGCTTGGACGATGTGGAATCTGTCTGGGTGGAGCTACAGAATACCAAAGATGCAGAAAATACTAGTGGGAGTTGTGTACAGACCACCAAATAGTAGTAATGAAGTAATGAAGATGGGCACAGCATCAAACAAGAAATTAGGGATGCGTGCAATAAAGGTATAGCAGTTATCATGGGTGACTTTAATCTACATATTGATTGGGCTAACCAAACCGGAAGCAATGCGGTGGAGGAGGATTTCCTGGAGTGTATTAGGGATGGTTTTCTAGACCAATATGTCGAGGAACCAACTAGAGGGCTGGCCATCCTAAACTGGGTGATGTGTAATGAGAAAGGACTAATTAACAATCTTGTTGTGCGAGGCCCCTTGGGGAAGAGTGACTATAACATGGAAGAATTCTTTCTTAAGATGGAGAGTGACACAATTAATTCAGAGACTAGGGTTCTGAACTTGGGGAAAGGTAACTTCGATGGTATGAGACATGAATTGGCTAGAATAGACTGGCGAGTGATACTTAAAGAGTTGACGGTGGATAGGCAATGGCAAACATTTAAAGATTACATGGATGAACTTCAACAATTGTATATCCCTGCCTGGAGTAAAAATAAAACGGGGAAGGAGGCTCAACCGTGGCTAACAAGGGAAATTGAGGATAGTGTTAAATCCAAGGAAGAGGCATATAAATTTGCCAGAAAATGCAGCAAACCTGAGGACTGGGAGAATTTTGTAATTCAGCAGAGGAGGAGAACGGGTTTAATTAGGAGGGGGGAAATAGAGTATGAGAGGAAGCTTGCTGGGAACATAAAAACTGACTGCAAAAGCTTCTATAGATATGTGAAGAGAAAAAGATTAGTGAAAACAAACATAGGTCCCTTGCAGTCAGAATCAGGTGAATTTATAATGGGGAACAAAGAAATGGCGGACCAGTTAAAAAAAACTTTGGTTCTGTTTTCACGAAGGAAGACACAAATAACCTTCCGGAAGTACTAGGGGACCGAGGGTCTAGTGAGAAGGAGGAACTAAAGGATATCCTTATTGGGAGCGAAATTGTATTTGGGAAATTGATGGGATTGAAGCCCGATAAATCCTTGGGGCCTGATAGTCTGCATCCCAGAGTACTTAAGGAAGTGGCCATAGAAATAGTGGATGCATTGGTGATCATTTTCCAACAGTCTATCGACTCTGGATCAGTTCCTATGGACTGGAGGGTAGCTAATGTAAAAAAAGAGGGAGAGAGAAAATGGGTAATTATAGATTGGTTGACCTGACATCAGTAGTGGGGAAAATGTTGGAATCAATTATTAAAGATGAAATAGCAGCACATTTGGAAAGCAGTGACAGGATCGGTTCAAGTCAACATGGATTTATGAAAGGGAAGTCATTCTTGACAAATCTTCTGGAATTTTTTGATGATGTTACTAGTAGAGTGGACAAGGTAGAACCAGTGGATGTGGTGTATGTGGACTTTCAAAAGGCTTTTGACAAGGTCCTACACAAGAGATTGATGTGCAAAATTAAAGCACATGGAATCGCGGGTAATGTACTGACGTGGATAGAGAACTGGTTGGCAGACAGGAAGCAGAGAGTAGGGATAAATGGATCCTTTTCAGAATGGCAGGCAGTGACTAGTGGGGTGCTGCAGGGCTCAGTGCTGGGACCCCAGCTATTTACAATATACATTAATGATTTAGATGAAGGAACTGAGTGTAATATCTCCAAGTTTGCAAATGACACTAAGCTGGGTGGCGGTGTGAGGTGTGAGGAGGATGCTAAGAGGCTGCAGGGTGATTTGGACAGGTTAGGTGAGTTGGCAAATTCATGGCAGATGCAGTATAATGTGGAAAAATGTGAGGTTATCCACTTTGGGGGCAAAAACACGAAGGCAGAATATTATCTGAATGGCGACAGATTAGGAAAAGGGGGGTGCAACGAGACCTGGGTGTCATGGTACATCAGTCATTGAAAGTTGGCATGCAGGTACAGCAGGCGGTGAAGAAGGCAAATGGTATGTTGGCCTTCATAGCTAGGGGATTTGAATATAGGAGCAGTGAGGTCTTACTGCAATTGTACAGGGCCTTGGTGAGGCCTCACCTGGAATATTGTGTTCAGTTTTGTTCTCCTAATCTGAGGAAGGACGTTCTTGCCATTGAGGGAATGCAGCGAAGTTTCACCAGACTGATTCCAGGGAAAGACAGGACTGACATATGAGGAGAGACTGGATCGACTGGGCCTGTATTCACTGGAGTTTAGAAGAATGAGAGGGGATCTCATAGAAACATATAAAATTCTGACGGGACTGGACAGGTTAGATGCAGGAAGAATGTTCCCGATGTTGGGGAAGTCCAGAACCAGGGGACACAGTCTAAGGATAAGGGGTAAGCCATTTAGGACATAGATGAGGAGAAACTTCTTCACTCAGAGAGTTGTTAAACTGTGGAATTCCCTACCGCAGAGAGTTGTTGATGCCAGTTCATTGGGTATATTCAAGAGGGAGTTAGATATGGCCCTTCGAGCTAAAGGGATCAAGGGGTATGGAGAGAAAGCTGGAAAGGGGTACTGAGGTGAATGATCAGCCATGATCTTATTGAATGATGGTGTAGGCTCGAAGGGCCGAATGGCCTACTCCTGCACCTATTTTCTATGTTTCTATGTTTCTATAGCCATTTGAAGTGGGTCGAGGTGTTTCCAATGTGGAGAATAACAACAAGTAAAACATTAGACATTTTGCGAAGATTATTTTCTTCATTTGGCCTCCCAGAAGAAATTGTTTTGGATAATGGACCACAATTTCGTTCAGAAGAATTTGCACATTTCTTGAGCAAAAATGGTGTGAAACATAACAAGGTTCCACCGTACCACCCTGCTTCGAATGGTGCAGCAGAGCATACTGTACAAATTGTAAAACATGCCCTCATCAAACATGTTGGATCCAAATCCAAAGAAACGACAGTTGTCATTGGAACACAAATTGGCTAATTTTCTAATAACGTATCATAATATTCCTCACACAACTACTGGTAGAACACCAGCAGAGTTGTTTCTCAAACAGCAGCCATGAACCAGGATCTCGTTGTTAAAACCAAACTTGGCACAGTCCATAGAAGAGACACAATTAAGACAGAAAGAGAATCATGATAGAGGTCGAGTAAAAGAGAGAAGTGTGAAATTAAACCAGAAGGTGAGAGTGAAGAACCATCACCATAAATGGTTAAAGTGGTTACCAGGAAGAGTGATGAAGATATGTGGTCCTCGCACATATTTGGTCAAGATGTTTGATAATGGATAGGTTAGATTTGTTCTCATTGATCATATTTTACCCACAGACAAGGAAGTAGTTGAAGGTGGGAGTGATTCAATTATTTCTGACTCATCAGATAGTTTTGATACACCAGGAGCAAATCCTACATCCAATGTACTGGAAACAAATCCAAGAGAAAGTCAGAATTTAAGTCTGAGTCCGAGTCTGGAAAACAAACTGTATGAAGTTGAAGGGAGTTCAAATGGAAATCAAGGGCATCCCTTGGAGAAAAACTTCTTTCAGGATCAGCCTCGAAAGAGTTTAAATTCGACACCATGTTTGGAAGGTTCTGTTCGAGAGTGAAGTTATCCGCTTCGAAACAGAAAACAAGTGGTTAAGCTTGATTTGTAAATATGGCAAAATAAGGCCATATCCTTTGTCATGTATAACCATGCAAGTTATGTAAGATGATTGTTTGTTAGAATAACTCTTCATTAAGGAGAGAGAAGTGTAATGTCTGTAGCTCCACACTGTGGACGCCTGTGTTACTGCAGCTAGTGCTGTTTAATAAAGAGCAGGTCACCTGACTAGCAGGTCAGAAGATTCCGGAACCTGCAGCCATCTTACAGGTTGTGTGTTGTGTGCTCTCCGAAGATATGACAATGAGAAGAAAACTAGAGATTGTAGGGATTGAGAATCACTTCTTGTCATTTACATTAATGGGAAAACCTGATAAAAAATATGAAGGGCAGGTGTCACGAGGTGAGGAGACAATTAACATTTAAAAACCCATAGGGGCGATTGAAATAGAACTTTTGAATGGAAAGATGACAGGATATATCAATTTTAGCTGCGCTGGATAGCGCATGTGAGATTTTGTGGATGATCTGTCGGAGATACATAAAGAAGGGAGCAGGGCATTGCAAGGTGGTAGAAAAAAAGCACAATCTTAATAAGATGCAGCAAAGGAGAGAAAGAGCGTTGAGGAGTCATGGGAGGAAACCACAGAAAAATGTGTTGTGTGCTCAGTGCCTCCTTTCTCAGCCCAGAAATGCAGACAAGTACTGAAAAACGTTCAATGACCTGACAAGGGAAGATATCACACTGGCTAGTTTCCCTTTTTTCCCAACACACTGTTGATCTTACCCTGGGTAAGAGCAGCACTAACTTGGGATCTTACAGTAATGTCTCCATCTCCCCTAAGAGCAATTATTTGCATGTGCATCCCCTTACTTCACTTTAAATTTAGATTTATTGCATCAGCTACCTGATGCCACCTCAAAGTCATCCCTCATTTTTGACAGCCATCATTTTTGCCAACATCAGAGAAGCTTTTCTTCATTGCAGGAATCAATGGAGTGTGTAGCAGTTTCACTCACTGCTGCAGCTGACATCTATAGCATAAGTGGCCAGGGACCAATTGGTGCCTCCTCTTCTATGGGAGCACTATCTGCTGCCCTGGTAGCAGCAGAGGGCAGTTTAAACAAACTGACTTTCAGACCCTTGGAACTGGGATGCAGGCATTGTCTCTCAGGGATTTCAGGATTTAATAGCTGCCACAGAGCTGATCACTGGAAAAATAGATACAAGACTCAGTGGGATAGCTATGGGTGAAGGTGACCTTCATCGGGCTATTCTTTTTCAGGACAACATCACATGCCAGATGTCTAGCCTTCCCCCTCAGAGCACTAGACAAGTGGCTGCACCATTCTACCCAGGCACAAGCTCCAGAGATGCAGTCAATTGTAATTCTCCACCATTTCTTTTAAAATACATTTTGGGGAATTTATTTTGCTTAGAACCCAAACGAACTAAATATTGTTTGCTAATTTACCAATATGTTGTGTGTAATTGAAGCATTTGCAAAACTTCAGCAGAACAGGATGAGCTGAAAAAAAGGAGCTCTTACAATACAAACTTTCAGAGGAACGCAGGGTGACACCAGGCTATGCAAGCTACAGAGTTCAGTGGTGGTGGGAAACCTTATTAAATATTTAATAAAGGATGCACTCTGCCTGACCAGTGCTCATGTGCAGGGAGACAGGAAAGTTTGCTCTATGTGTAATATAGACTCATAATTACATTGCAATTCCTGAAACTTGTAATTAACAGATGAAACTATTGTGTCATTATATTACTTGTCCAAATAAAATCTGTAATTATTCTTTAAGGACGCGACTGCTGCCAACGAACTGGAAATAGTTGTGCATGTGCCGTTCCAGGGGATATTTTTTGTTTATTGTCATCAGACTTCCCAAAATGAGGAATAAATAAGTGGATTTAGAGAAACCATTAATTTTAAATAAAATTCAAACTGTGAGTTTATTTTTACAAGTTGTTGTTTGTCCTTCGAGACAGCGGTTCTTAAACTGGAAAAATCACCAGTATCATTAACCCAACCTAGTAACATTAACCCAACCTAGTAACCTTAATGAAACTTTATTCGTGATGTGTTTCAGCACTTCTCAGATCCTCCGTCTGTTGTGGTGAACGTTATTTTTTAAATTTAGGACCCCCTGACAGTTATGCGCAGACTGCTTCTGCGCAACTTCCGGTAGCTTCTGGTTCGGTGGCAGGAGTCACTCCGATTCCTCATTTGATTCTTGAGAAGCAACCTTCCTTTCTATCCAGTACCACCTGAGAAGCCTACAAACTTGTCCTGCATAATATATTATGGTAAAAACATGACCGTGTTGCTAGAATTCAGGCAAAGATAAACACATACCAACCACGTATCATCTAAAATTCTATTGTGGGTATTCTATTTTGCTAATTCTATGGACAAGCATACATGTGGCCTAATGTAAACAGTACAGATACTGATATTGGCAAGTTAATAAAATGAAAGAAAGAATTTTATTTACATAGTGCCTTTCACAACCTCAGGACAACCCAAAGCGCTGTACAACCAGAAGTACTTTTGAAGTGTAGTCACTGTTGTAATATAATATTGACCTTAACAGCCAGCCTTCCATAAACCTATTGACTAATCTAGAATAAATGAGTTCTGGGTGTTCTTAAGATAACTGGTGCAAATGCATGGTGTTCGACCATTTCTAGATGAGGACAGGGTCAGACTGAGGTTTAGTACCACAGTCACATATATTGCTCAGGCCCTGAAAATGCATGTACCAGCAAGCCTGCCAGTGCTCTCTGCCACTGACCCTGCCAGATTATGCAGGGCCAGGGGAAGGCCACCTAATTTGTATGGAGCCCATGATATTTGGGCGCATTTCAGGTGTCTGACTGCCTCAGTTGTTGATACATCTGGCTATAGGCCCAATTAAAGTACAAACTTTGAGTAATTCTTTGGTGGAAGCCAGGAAACCATAGGTGCGGCTCCACTTCTGCTGGGGTACTGACCCCCTACACCTCTCCTTGTTAGGCCTACCAGTCAGCACTGGGCCTTGGACAGACAGACAGGCCAGGGCCAGGGAAACTCCTAACCTGGGATACTCCGCCCCCACTGAGGCAGGGCACCATGTTTGGGGCAGATGGAAGTCCCCAATGAGGCTCTCACTGAAATTGAGGGCACTCGTTGAGACCTGGTGTACCTGGGTTCTGGCCTACAGTGGGAGTGAGCAGGACTCCACTTTCTAAACTAACATACGAAGAATGGCTACTTGGGCTCCAAAAGGGGGGATGGCTCTGGCGAACATTACCCCACTATGAGTCAGAAAAGGAGGGGAGAAAATCGGAGGAAACATTAACAAGGAAAAAATGTATAAATAAAATTTGATACGTGCATGTGTTAAATAAGTCGAATTAGAGATTGATCTATTCCTACAGTGTTCATAATTAAATTGTGATCTGCTTTAGATGACAGAAATCAGACAAACGTAACAACAGTTACCATAAATCAGTCCGAGGTGTTCCTTTACCTTCCATTTGTTCCATTTTTCAGTATTCCTTCGATTCATTTACAAAACTGCACACCAGAACATTCCAATAACTTGTGCACTATGTTTATCCACATATTCGCTATTATGTTGATTATACCATTTGGGTGGAAGCAAAAAATAATTTTGGAAAGACTGACTCAGATTACAGAGTGCTGGATGCAATGGATTCAGGTGATACTGGAACTGCAAGTAATGGGGCACCGTCCTAAAATAACAACCTGTAAAAGTATATTATTGGGATACTACATGTAATACAATAAATGAATAGAAATACAATTATTATTTACTATGTTAATGATTGTGATCTAATAATACTTATGATTATATACAAAGTATTATCTATGGTATAACTACTATTTTACAGATTCAATAATTACACTTTGAACTAACATGTTTTAGTAAATCCTGAGCCCATTTTCATCATATCGGTACAACCTGGGCAAGGATTGAGCAGGGCACTGATTGTGAAGTGGAAAAACCCTTTGATATTGCCAATAGTGTTTCCATTAAAATAGCACCTCCAATATCAAATGACTTGTTAGAAATATGCCAGGTTAAGGCTATCTCTAGTCACTTTAATAATCAGGATCGACTGTAAAACCAATCTGGTGGATATATAGGGCTAGACTTTCCATCAGTTTCACCTTACTGCCGCCCACTTATCGCCCACTTAACTGCTGAGATGAAGTATAATGCCCATTTATTATCCTTTTTCCCTAAAAATGGAAACTGACATCCATTTATTACCCATTTATCACCAGCGTTAGTTTCGGCATCGTTAACGCTGAGATTTAGATAAACTGCCCGCCCATATTGTTATGACGTCAACAATAGTGCACCGCCCAGAAAACAGTTTTTAAAGGAAACTAACGGCCAGAAACGGCCCAGAATATTGCTGAGAGTTACTTTAGACACCTCACCGATATATCGCCAAAAAGATCGCTCGCCCAAAAAAAAGCTGAAAAAAACTGCACTCACCTGACCTTAGCCCAGCGGTATGGAAGCCATTTTATAAATCAAAGGACTTTTCATATAAAAGGATGCATCAAGTTCTGGGGAGTTTTGATTTAAGCTGTGAGTTATTTTAAGGTGAATTTAAAATCTGAAGAAACATCTTATCATATTGTGGCCGTATTGAATTTCTTTTATGCGTTTTAGGAGGAAAATTTATTATTTATGAAGAATACGTATAATAGTAATTGTAATGGGGCCTGTAATTTCTCTGTCAGTATTGATGACTACTCACATGCTGCAGACTAGAGATGGGAGAAGGTATATTGAAGAGCATTATGTGCCCAATCAAAGAGGTGGCAGACTGATGAGGAGGAAGAGAACTTACACCTGACGCACTTACAGGGAGAAGCGGTCTTATCTGAACTTGTCCGAAAACACGTGCCTTAGGAGACTGCGCTTCTGAAAGGAGGTCATCAGTGAGATATGCCAGCTCATTATGGGAGATCTGCAGCCTAACAGCACTATCAGGAACATACTGTCCGTTGAGGTCAAGGTTACTGCGACACTTTCCTTCTATGCATCGGACTCCTTTCAGGCCTCAGCTGGCGACATTTGCGCTATCTCTCAGCATGCCACACATTGCTGCATTCGACAGGTGACTGAAGCCTTTTATGCTTGAAGGATGGACTTTATAAGCTTCCCTATGACCAGGGAGGCATAGACTGAGAGGGCTCTAGGTTTTTCGAGAATAGCAAACTTCCCCAAGGTGCAGGGAGCAATAGACTGCACGCACAGAGCTATGCGGGCACCTTTTCAGGATGCAGAGGTTTTTCGGAACCGAAAGGGATTCCACTCCCAGAATGTACAACTCGTTGTAGACCACAAGCAGATAATCATGGCAGTAAATGCAAAATTTCCAGGCAGCATCCATGATGTGCACATCTTGTGTGAGAGCCCTGTCTCTGACCTGTTTAAGAGTCAGCCACAAGGTCACGGTTGGATACTGGATGATAAATGATATGGCCTTACCAGCTGGCTGATGACCCCACTGCGTAAGCACCAGACAGAAGCCGAGAAGCGATACAACGAAAGACACATAGCCACATGCAATATCGTCGAAAAGACATTTGGAGTGCTTAAGTAGCACTTCAGATGCCTGGACCACTCAGGAGGCAAATTACAATACCACCTTGAGCAGGTCGCTCAATTCATTATGGAGTGCTGCATGCTGCATAGCATGGCTATCAGAAGGGGACAAGAATTGCCAGATGGGACTGCCGGTCCACCTCAGGCGAAAGGAGAGGCGGAAGAGGAAGAAGTGGAGGTGGATGATGACCTCGGGGAAGACAATCAGGCTGACGTTGAAACCATACCCCCACCCTCTTCTAGACCGCAGGAAAGGACCCGTGGTGGTTACGCAGCTGCAAGACTGTTGTATCTGAGCTCATAAATGAACGGTTTGCATTACATTGGTGAGAGTTACAGTTACAGTTGATTTACATTACGTTTAATGTTCACCTTTCATGGCATGGACTCGCCAGTGTTTAACACGACTGCTATCTGAAGACAATGCACAACAATGTTAAGTTAAATGAAACATTTTTAATGTTAATAAAGACACTTTTTTAAATTTACAAACAGAACACAATATAACAGTACCCCCTCCCCAACATTTGAACATTTTAACATTACAGTAAAATTTGTAAACAAGAAATACAACTAAAACAATGATTTTAATAAACATGTATGCACCCTCCCTCCCCCAACCCAACCCAACAGTGAAAAATTAAACAACAACGAACAATCTAAACAACCACCCTAATAACCAACCCACCCACCCATCAGGCAACACATTTTTTTAAATTAAAGGTAGACCAAATTACACTCCCTCCCTCTCTCCATCCCTACCTGCGGCCACGCCCCTCCTTTCCTTCCCCCTCCCCCACCCCCCGGGTCTGTACCCCACCTCTTCCCCTCCCCCTACCAACACCAAGCCGCTTTGCTGCAGTGCACCTCGAGCGTTGCTTCTGTGCGGGGGAGGTGACGGCAGATCCAGTGTTTGGGCCGTCGATGGAGAGGACGTTTCCGAGGAGTTTAGCATGTCCACACTTAGATCCACCGTTCTCGGAGCAGTCTGACTGCGCCGAACCAACCTCGACGGGGAGAAAATTGGAGGAAACATTAACAAGGAAAAAATGTATAAATAAAATTTGATACGTGCATGTGTTAAATAATAAAGAAGTCGAATTAGAGATTGTTCTATTCTTACAGTGTTCATAATTAAATTGTGATCTGCTTTAGATGACAGAAATCAGACAAACGTAACAACAGTTACCATAAATCAGTCCGAGGTGTTCCTTTACCTTCCATTTGTTCCATTTTTCAGTATTCCTTCGATTCATTTACAAAACTGCACACCAGAACATTCCAATAACTTGTGCACTATGTTTATCCACATATTCGCTATTATGTTGATTATACCATTTGGGTGGAAGCAGAAAATAATTTTGGAAAGACTGACTCAGATTACAGAGTGCTGGATGCAATGGATTCAGGTGATACTGGAACTGCAAGTAATGGGGCACCGTCCTAAAATAACAACCTGTAAAAGTATATTATTGGGATACTACATGTAATACAATAAATGAATAGAAATACAATTATTATTTACTATGTTAATGATTGTGATCTAATAATACTTATGATTATATACAAAGTATTATCTATGGTATAACTACTATTTTACAGATTCAATAATTACACTTTGAACTAACATGTTTTAGTAAATCCTGAGCCCATTTTCATCATATCGGTACAACCTGGGCAAGGATTGAGCAGGGCACTGATTGTGAAGTGGAAAAACCCTTTGATATTGCCAATAGTGTTTCCATTAAAATAGCACCTCCAATATCAAATGACTTGTTAGAAATATGCCAGGTTAAGGCTATCTCTAGTCACTTTAATAATCAGGATCGACTGTAAAACCAATCTGGTGGATATATAGGGCTAGACTTTCCATCAGTTTCACCTTACTGCCGCCCACTTATCGCCCACTTAACTGCTGAGATGAAGTATAATGCCCATTTATTATCCTTTTTCCCTAAAAATGGAAACTGACATCCATTTATTACCCATTTATCACCAGCGTTAGTTTCGGCATCGTTAACGCTGAGATTTAGATAAACTGCCCGCCCATATTGTTATGACGTCAACAATAGTGCACCGCCCAGAAAACAGTTTTTAAAGGAAACTAACGGCCAGAAACGGCCCAGAATATCGCTGAGAGTTACTTTAGACACCTCACCGATATATCGCCAAAAAGATCGCTCGCCCAAAAAAAAGCTGAAAAAAACTGCACTCACCTGACCTTAGCCCAGCGGTATGGAAGCCATTTTATAAATCAAAGGACTTTTCATATAAAAGGATGCATCAAGTTCTGGGGAGTTTTGATTTAAGCTGTGAGTTATTTTAAGGTGAATTTAAAATCTGAAGAAACATCTTATCATATTGTGGCCGTATTGAATTTCTTTTATGCGTTTTAGGAGGAAAATTTATTATTTATGAAGAATACGTATAATAGTAATTGTAATGGGGCCTGTAATTTCTCTGTCAGTATTGATGACTACTCACATGCTGCAGACTAGAGATGGGAGAAGGTATATTGAAGAGCATTATGTGCCCAATCAAAGAGGTGGCAGACTGATGAGGAGGAAGAGAACTTACACCTGACGCACTTACAGGGAGAAGCGGTCTTATCTGAACGTGTCCGAAAACACGTGCCTTAGGAGACTGCGCTTCTGAAAGGAGGTCATCAGTGAGATATGCCAGCTCATTATGGGAGATCTGCAGCCTAACAGCACTATCAGGAACATACTGTCCGTTGAGGTCAAGGTTACTGCGACACTTTCCTTCTATGCATCGGACTCCTTTCAGGCCTCAGCTGGCGACATTTGCGCTATCTCTCAGCATGCCACACATTGCTGCATTCGACAGGTGACTGAAGCCTTTTATGCTTGAAGGATGGACTTTATAAGCTTCCCTATGACCAGGGAGGCATAGACTGAGAGGGCTCTAGGTTTTTCGAGAATAGCAAACTTCCCCAAGGTGCAGGGAGCAATAGACTGCACGCACAGAGCTATGCGGGCACCTTTTCAGGATGCAGAGGTTTTTCGGAACCGAAAGGGATTCCACTCCCAGAATGTACAACTCGTTGTAGACCACAAGCAAATAATCATGGCAGTAAATGCAAAATTTCCAGGCAGCATCCATGATGTGCACATCTTGCGTGAGAGCCCTGTCTCTGACCTGTTTAAGAGTCAGCCACAAGGTCACGGTTGGATACTGGATGATAAATGATATGGCCTTACCAGCTGGCTGATGACCCCACTGCGTAAGCACCAGACAGAAGCCGAGAAGCGATACAACGAAAGACACATAGCCACATGCAATATCGTCGAAAAGACATTTGGAGTGCTTAAGTAGCACTTCAGATGCCTGGACCACTCAGGAGGCAAATTACAATACCACCTTGAGCAGGTCGCTCAATTCATTATGGAGTGCTGCATGCTGCATAGCATGGCTATCAGAAGGGGACAAGAATTGCCAGATGGGACTGCCGGTCCACCTCAGGCGAAAGGAGAGGCGGAAGAGGAAGAAGTGGAGGTGGATGATGACCTCGGGGAAGACAATCAGGCTGACGTTGAAACCATACCCCCACCCTCTTCTAGACCGCAGGAAAGGACCCGTGGTGGTTACGCAGCTGCAAGACTGTTGTATCTGAGCTCATAAATGAACGGTTTGCATTACATTGGTGAGAGTTACAGTTACAGTTGATTTACATTACGTTTAATGTTCACCTTTCATGGCATGGACTCGCCAGTGTTTAACACGACTGCTATCTGAAGACAATGCACAACAATGTTAAGTTAAATGAAACATTTTTAATGTTAATAAAGACACTTTTTTAAATTTACAAACAGAACACAATATAACAGTACCCCCTCCCCAACATTTGAACATTTTAACATTACAGTAAAATTTGTAAACAAGAAATACAACTAAAACAATGATTTTAATAAACATGTATGCACCCTCCCTCCCCCAACCCAACCCAACAGTGAAAAATTAAACAACAACGAACAATCTAAACAACCACCCTAATAACCAACCCACCCACCCATCAGGCAACACATTTTTTTAAATTAAAGATAGACCAAATTACACTCCCTCCCTCTCTCCATCCCTACCTGCGGCCACGCCCCTCCTTTCCTTCCCCCTCCCCCACCCCCCGGGTCTGTACCCCACCTCTTCCCCTCCCCCTACCAACTCCAAGCCGCTTTGCTGCAGTGCACCTCGAGCGTTGCTTCTGTGCGGGGGAGGTGACGGCAGATCCAGTGTTTGGGCCGTCGATGGAGAGGACGTTTCCGAGGAGTTTAGCATGTCCACACTTAGATCCACCGTTCTCGGAGCAGTCTGACTGCGCCGAACCAACCTCGACTGGGTCGGCACCAGGGTGCCTTGCGGCAAAGCACTTGGCCTTGCTGCCTCCTCGGTCGAAGAGGACGTGGCCGCAGGAACACTGGTTGATAGTGCTGCAGGCTCCTCTTCCACCTCTTCACTGTCCTCAGTGGAGAGGAGGACCTGCAGCAGGATGGGCGAGTTACGGGGCTCCTCGCCCGCAGAAACAATTGTTGAAGCTCATCCATGTGATCTTTAAATGTCTGCCATTGCCTATCTACCATCAACCCTTTAAGTATCATTCGCCAGTCTATCCTAACCAATTCACGTCTCATACCATCAAAGTTACCTTTCTTTAAGTTCAAGACCCTAGTCTCTGAATTAACTGTGTCACTCTCCATCTTAATGAAGAATTCTACCATAGTATGGTCACTCTTCCCCAAGAGACCTCGCACAACAAGATTGCTAATTAATCCTCTCTTATTACACAAGGCCCAGTCGAGGATGGCCTGCTCTCTAGTTGGTTCCTCGGCATATTGGTCCAGAAAACCATCCCTTATATACTCCAGAATATCCTCCTCCATAGTATTGCTACCAGTTTGGTTAGCCCAATCTAAATGTAAATTAAATTCATCCATGATAACTGCTGTGCCTTTATTGCACGCATCCCTAATTTTGTGTTTGATGCCATCCACAACCTCACTACTACTGTTTGGTGTTCTGTACACAACTCCCACTGATGTTTTCTGCCCTTTGGTGTTTCGCAGCTCTACCCATATCGATTCCACATCATCCAACCTCATGTCCTTCCTTACTATTGTGTTAATCTCCTCTTTAACCAGCAACACTACTCCACCTCCTTTTCCTTTCTGTCTATCCTTCCTGAATATTGAATAGCACTGGATGTTGAGTTCCCAGCCTTGGTCACCCAGGAGCCATGTCTCCGTAATCCCAATTACATCATATCCGTTAACAACTATCTGCGCAGTTAATTCATCCACCTTATTACGAATGCTCCTCACATTGGGCCCAAGTTTCGGGCCACGCCTAAAAGGGCGCAGCCCGGACCTGGACGCCCGTTTTTCGCGCCACAAAGTGCGCCTAAAAAAAACTCATCTATTCTCCGGCTCCCTGCAGGTCCTCTGGAACTGGGAGCGGCGCAGTATGAGCTGTGGGGGTGCGGAGCCAGGTCCCTGTGCTGAAAACAGTGCCGGGTCCTCTGCTCATGCACACTACAGTGGGCGCGCATGTGCAGTAACTCCAGGCACCCAAAACTGTGGGAGGGGCCCGAAGCACGCAGCCCCTAGCCCTGGTCCATCACTGGGGCTGCGTGGATAAGGCTCACCCACCCCCCCACCCCCCCCCCCACCGGCGACCCGACCCCCACCCCCCCCCCCCCCTACCGGCGACCCGACCTCCACTCCCCCCACCCCTCGGCGACCCGACCTCCGCTCCCCCCCCCCCGGCAACCCGACCTCTGCGACTCCCCCCCGACCTCCACGACTCCCCCCCCCCGACCTCCGCGACTCTCCCCCCCGACCTCCGCGACTCTCCCCTCGCCGACCTCCGCGACTCTACCCCCCCCGACCTCCGCGACTCTCCCCCCCCCGACCTCCGCGACTCTCCCCCCCCCCCCCCCCGACCTCCGCGACCCCCCCCACCGGACTCGGGACCCAAGACCCGACGCCACCTACTTGTAAACCGAGCCCGAGCCCGAAGTCTTGGGCTCGGCCGTTCAGCCTCCTTCTCTCCTTCCCTCCCCTCTCCTTCCCTCCCTCTCTCCCTCCTCTCTCCTTTCCTCCCTCCCCCTCTCCCCCTTCTCCTCTCCCCCCTTCTCCTCCCCCCCTTCTCCTCCTCCTCCTCGCCCCTCCCCTCTACCCCTCCTCCTACCCCCCTCTACCTCCCTCCTCCTTCCTCCTCCTCTCCCCCCCCACCCCCCTTCTCCCCCTCCCCCACCCCCCTCCCCTCGCTGTCAGAAACACAGACACTGACAGACAGAGAGTGAGAGACACACACACAGACAGACAGACAGATAGAGACACTGACAGAGACACACTGGGGCGGCCGTCCCAGCACGCTGTTGGAGGACTCCCGGTGCTGCAGTCGGTAAGTAGAAAATGTTTTTTTGTTGATTTTTAATTTTTTTAATTTTTTATTAAATTTTTTGATTGATTTATTGGTTGATTTATTGATGTATTTATCATTTATTATAGATGATGGCTCTTTATTTGTAAAATTGAAGTGTTTAATGTTTGTAAACTTCCCTTTAAACCCCCCTCATGCCTGATTTGTAACCTACGCCTGATTTTCTAAGTGTAGACAAGGTTTTTCTGAGCGTACAAAAATCTACACTTACTCCATTCTAAGTTAGTTTGGAGTATGTTTTCACTGCCTAAACTTTCAAAATGGGCGGAAGTGGACGAACACGCCCCCTTTTGAAAAAATAAATCTGTTCCAAACTGAAACTATTCTAACTGACTAGAACTGGAGCAAACTAAATGCCGAGAATTGCAATTTCTAAGATACTCCATTCAAACCAGTTGCTCCAAAAAAACAGGAGCAACTCAGGCTGAAACTTGGCCCCATTGAGACTCAGAGCCTTAGGGTTTTTTTTTTTAGCACTCTTTGTCCTTTTAGAATTATGTTGTAATGTGGCCCTTTTTGATTTTTGCCCTTGATTTCTCTGCCTTCCACTCTTACTTTTCTCCTTTTGCTTCTGGCCCCTTTTTATTTCCCTCTGCCTCCCTGCATAGATTCCCATCCCCTTGCCATATTAGTATAAACCCTTCCCATCAGCACTAGCAAACACTCCATCAAGGACATCAGTTCCGGTCCTGGCCAGGTGCAGACTGTCCGATTTGAACTGGTCCCACCTCCCCCCTAACCGGTTCCAATGTCCCAGGAATTTGAATCCCTCCCCCTTGCATTATTCCTCAAGCCACGTATTCATCTGAACTATCCTGCTATTCCTACTCTGACTAGCATGTGTCACTGGTAGCAATCCTGAGATTACTACCATTGAGTTCCTACTTTTTAATTTAACTCCTAGCTCCCTAAATTCAGCTTGTAGGACCTCATCCCATTGTTTACCTATATCATTGGTACCTATATGCACCACGACACCTGGCTGTTCACCCTCTCCCTCCAGAATGCCTTGTAGCCACTCCGAGACATCCTTGACCCTTGCACCAGGGAGGCAACATACCATCCTGGAGTCTCGTTTGCGACCGCAGAAACGTCTATCTATTCCCCTAACAATAGAATCCTCTACCACTATAGCTCTCCTACTGTTTTTCCTGCCCTCCTCTGCAGCAGAGTCACCACTGGTGCCATGAACTTGATGGCTGCTGCCTTCCCCTGATGAGCCACCTCCCTCAACAGTATCCAAAACAGTATATCTGTTTTGGAGGGAGGTGACCACAGGGGACCCCTGCACTATCTTCCTTCCCTTGCTTTTCATGATGGTCACTCATTCCCTATCTGCCTGTGTAACCTTTACCTGCGGTATGACCAGCTCACTCAGCGTGCTATCTACGACATCCTCAGCATCGCGGATGCTCCAGAGTGAATCCATGCACAGCTCCAGTGCCGCAATGCAGTCTGGCGGGAGCTGCAGCTGGGCACACTTCCCACACACATAGTAGCCAGGGACACTGGAAGTGGACTCTGGGCTCTCCTGCCATAACTTAACCCTTAGATTAACTTAATTTGGCAACAATGCCAAAGGTTTCCTACTGATAAGAAAATAAATAGAAAATAAATAAAAGAAACGTTGCTATGGACACCGGCCTTGGTCGACTGAAAAAACTGCTAGCACCCATTTCACATCACTACGGTGAACGCCCAAATTATAAAGTGGAAACTAGCTCGTTTGAAAATGGGCGATATTCTGGCAATCACAAAAACCAACATAAATGTTAACGCTGGAAATATCAGCCACTTTTGGGCGATCTGGAGACTAATGCAAAGTCTAGTCCATTGTGTTTAATCAGAGTACAAGACGGAATATAACACATTAGCTATAAATCAAAAACATGTAACTATAACAGATAGTTAATACCCATCCCGATCGGACAAATGGCTGGTGCACGTAAGCAGTTCTCTTTTGCTTGCAGTCTCTCTTTGTCTAGAGCCTTCTTTGGTCTGCTCTCCCCTCCACCGTCTGTAACTACAAGCTTCCAGGAGGCCACTTTTAACCTATTTTTAGGGTTGTGCCTGAACCTGGATATTGACAAGACCTTTTGACCTATAGAAGTCCCCCATAAATCTTAATATCCAATAAGACTTCTAGTTCTTTGTCTCGATCCTTGTTTCAAGAACCCGTCTTAAACATGTCTTACGATTCTGGCCATATGTCACTGTTTATACCTTATCAAAGTTGCTTTTCTGTAAAATTCCTTTCATCTCTCTTCGGTTATACTAACCCAGGGTTTCTTTCTGTGGAAAATGTTTCATATCTCCCTTGTCTCCTTTGATCCCATGAAACCAGAAAACTGCTTGCCCTAGAGCCATTACCTCTTTTACGACGTAGCAATATGTTTACATTAACACCTACAACTTCAATTCATTATCTTCGCCAGCAGTCTTGTTAAGGTAACTTCAAACCCCACCCTTCGCATTATACATAAAATATATAAACAAGGATCAAGTCTTAACTTAAAAACAACAGATAATCGCTTAGAAACAGGGATGTTGAATATCGTACAAAGAATTCCATTTCTCAGCATATCTCTGATTCAAATATTCTGTCTGCAGTTCAAAACAACGATTTAAACATAGTATTCATATCTGTTTTATACATTCATATACGTTTTATACATATTTAGGCATCCCTGATTTCTAACAGCTAGGACTGTGGACTGGAGTCAGGTACTTTAACTGGTATCAATGGGAAAAGATTAATTGAAAATGCCGAATTTGAAAAAATAATCTGAGTTGATTAATGTTTCATCTCTTTTGAGCAGCTAAAAATCCAAGGTAAATTACAAGCACACTTGGCTGAACTATCAGAATCCAGATGGCCACAGCTATGTGAATAATAGGGCATTTGGGTGAGTTCCATCAAGACTGAGAGACTTTCAGAGCATATGTGGAAAGACTAAAAATGTTTTCACTGCAAATAGTATCGTCAAAGTTCCTGATGATGAAAACCATAACCAGGTGGTGTTAGAAAGAAAACAAGGTATTTTCTCGACTGAAGCAGATCCTGAGGTGTATGAAAGCCTGAAAAATGTGCTTGTTCCCTTCAAGCCAAAGGCAATGCGACTGATGGAGATTCTGCCAAGTTAGAACAGCGCTACAGTCCTGAGCCCCTGGAAATTGCTGAAAGTTATCATTTTGGAATATGAGATCAATGAATTGATGAGAGTATCAGTGAGTACATTGTTGCTTTTCTTCAATGCTATGTAGTCTTTGGCGATTGCTACTTCTAGCATTGAACATTGGTTTACTCTTCAGTCGGCAAGTTGCCTGTTTTCTTTCTAACACCACCCGGTTACAGTTTTCATCATCGGATAGAGCTGAGAGGCTACTAAGGAGATCAAATTCCTGTTGTAGGACATATCACCATACCGGTGAAATACAATAATAGTTTCAGAGCTTGCCTCTCTTAGTAATTGCAGGAGACAAGCTTGCCTTGATAGGTAGAAATTGGTTGGGATCACTGAAGCTGGATTGGAATTAGATTTTTCGTGTTGACACAAGATTTGCATCAAAAGATGACGTCATCAAGCAATATCGCAAAACAGGCAGTCCGATCCAAGGCTTCAAGGCGAGTGTCAGAGTACAGAAGGACGCTAGGCCAGTTTACTGCAAGCTACGTCCCGTACTATACGCACTCAAGGAGAAAGTTGAGCATGAACTCAAAAGACTAGAAACTGACAACATTATCTCTAAGATAAATCTAAGTAATTGGGCTACACCCATTGTCATTGTACCTAAGTCAGATGGTAAGGTAAGGTTGTGTGGTGATAGAGGGTAATCTACCCAATACATTGCCAAATGTAGAAGATTTGTTCATGATGCTGACAGGTGGTCAGATCTTCTTAAGGTCAGATCTTCTTAAAGTTAGATCTCACAAATGCCTACTTACAACTTGAACTAGATGAGGAGTCCAAGTCATGCTTGACTATAAATACTCATCTAGGCCTACATCAATTTATCAAATAATAGGCTACCATTTGGAGTGTCTTCCGCCCCGTCATATTCCGTGGTGATGAACCAGATTTTGCAAGGCATTGAAGGGGTTGTATGTTATGTAGATGACATACTCATTTCAGCACCAAACAGACAGATCCATAATAATGTATTGAATGAAGTGCTCAAATGGCTAGAGAAGCACAGAGTATGAGTGACTGCTCACTTGTGAGTTTTTCAAAACTCAGAGAAGTACTTAGGGCACAGAGTAAACAAAGATGGTTTACATCCAACCAAGGGAAAGCTGGATGCACCCACTCCCAAGAATGTCACTAAACTTTGATCATTTTTGGGTCTTTTGAACTATTATAGGAAGTTCCTACCAAATTTGGCTAAAATGTTACATCCACTGAATGAGCTGTTGAAAAAACAGGTCCATTGGAAGTGATCAAAAGAATGCGACACAGCATTCAAAGAGTGTAAAATCCAGTTGGTAGAGAGTACCATGTCAGTTCAATATGACGTATCTAAGGAGATCAAGCTAGCATGTGGTGCCTCTCCAAATTAGGGCAGTGATCTCTCATGTACTATATAGTGGGGAGGAGAGACCAATTGCATTTACTTCATGCACTCTCAGCGCAGTGAACATAATTATGCGCAGATCGAAAGAGTTGTTTCTCAAATGATTGTCATGAACCAGGTTCTCGATGTTAAAGCCAAACTTGGCACAATCAGTAGAAGAGAAACAAATAAGACAGAAAGAAAATCATGATAGTGGTAGAGTAAGAGAGAGAAGTGTGAAATTGAATTGAATCAGAAGGTGAGCGTGAAGAACCATCACCATAAGTGATTAAAGTGGTTACCAGGAAGAGTAGTGAAGATATGTGACCCTCGCACATGTTTGATCAAGATGTTTGATCATGGAAAGCTTAGGTTTGCTCACAATGATCATATTTTACCTACAGATGTGGAACAAGTTAAAAGTTGGAATGATTCGATTATTTCAGTTGAGTCAGATAGTTTTGTTACAAGTAGAATACCAGCAGCAATTCCTACATCAGATGTTCTAGAAACAAGTCCAAGAGAAAGTCAGAGTCAGAGTCTGAGTCCGAGTCAGGCAGACGACCAGTCTGAAGTTCTCGAGAGTTCAAATGTAGATCAAGGGCTAACCTTGGAGAAAAACTCTCTCAGGCTCAGCCAAGAATGAGTCTAAGTTCGACACCAAGTTTGGAAAGTTCTGTTCAAGAGCAAAGGTATCCTCTTTGAAACAGAAAACCAGTGGTTAAGTTTGATTTGTAAATATGGCAAAATAAGTCCTTGGGCCAGACTTTCGGCTTCATTGTTGCCGATTTTCTCGGCGTTACAGTTGTTTTTTTGCCCAGCGAGTGTTTGCACGCAAGTTTTTTCCTTGGTATCGCCCACATTAGAAGTTGCTTGCCAGGACCAGACCACCCATGTGCAACGCCGAGAATAATTGCCAGAATAAGTTTGGGCTCATCTGCCGACGTCCAGATTGCCGAGAGGTAAAGGGGGGACCCTACAAAGAAAGGTAAGTGAAAGGTTATTTAATTATTTATGTAAAATTTTACCATGGCGATTAGGCTTAAAACTGTCTTGGGAATGCTTTGTATGTGTTTTTTTTTATAATGATAATTTTTTCTTTAGGTTTCCCCCCCTCGGTAGGCCCAACCGCAGCCACGGCTTAAATTTTTGTACTTACCGTCCATTCCAGTAACGACCGCCTATTTGGCTAACTTTCCACTTACCTGCCGAGTGACCGCCGAGAATGAGTGTGCAACGCCGGGCGATCAGTTCCACACACCTTTACCCTCAAAATGGAAATTCTCGCCCGTTTTTTTCACCGAGCGTCAGCGATCCTTCTCAGTGGGCAATTGGGAGTTGAGGGCCTTTATGCAAAGTCTGGCCCCATATCTTTGTTGTGTATAACCATACAAGTTATGTATGATGATTATTTTGTTATGATTACTTCTTCATTAAGTAGGGAGAAGTGTAATATAGCTCCACCTAGTGGACTACTGCTCCACCTAGTGGACTACTGCTCCACCTAGTGGACTACTGTGGTAATGCAATGCTGTAACTACAATAAAAGTCACATGATGTATTGGAGGCATCTTATAAAGTGTGTTTGTTAGTGATGTTGTAAGAAGATATCACAGTCACTGAGACAAATAGCATGGTAGAAATATGAATTTGTATCTTTTGGAACCAATACAAGTTTTATGTACCTTCTACCTTAGACTCAACTAGATAAAACGTCTCCTCGTAAAGAGTCTATCACAATTAAAGGCCAAAAGCCATTTACAAAGGGAGCGAAAATGCCCCGCACCCCGATTGGGGTCGGTAACCTTCCAGGGCTGGGACCTTTAGCGCCCGAAGTGGAAATACCGCCCCCGCCGTGGAATTGCCCTTTTCGCCCCTGAAAGGAAGCGGAGCTCTATCTCCCGTGCTTCACTTCCTTTGGGGGCGGTAACCAAGGCGCTACTGGGGTGGAGAGTAAAGCGCTACGCAGATGCTAGGGCCGCCATTGTCAAGCCAACCCGAGAGTCAGCTGACAGAAGAAGATGGTGGCCTGAGGCACTGGCGCCCTCCCCTTTAATCACTGCCCCAAGAGCGGACGTCAGCCAGCTTCGCAACCCGGGAAGTTGGCGTTGACATCCGCTCCCGCCAGCTTCGCGGCCCGCGGGGCAATTTTCCCGTGGGGTGTTAAGGGGTCGGCGCGGGGACAGTGAGCGGTCGCCACGCATGCCGATGAGGTTATCACTGGTTGTGTGGTGGCCTAGGGCACTAACCACGGGGTGAGGCGCCTCCACAAACTCCCGGGCAATTTCCTGGGAGTAGCGCCCCCATCCCCCAGGCGAAAACTAGCCCCCCCCCCCCCCCCGAGGCGCTAACGGGGCTATAAAAAGGGTCAATTTTGGCCCCTAAGTATATTGTGGCAATTTTGTTGCACGAAAAGAGATGGGAAAGGTTACTGGAGTGATTGGAGTTTGGAGAAAAGTGGAACTACTTCTGAAGACCATGGGGCCGAAATTCAGGACAAGGCCCATTTCCGTCGTTTTGCGGTGGCCATGCAGCAGAATCGAGTAGCCGCCACTTTGCAGTCCATTGGCCGTCCCGACACAAATTCAGGTCGTGGATTTTTTGGCCTGTCCCCACTTCCGCCCTGCTGACCGCCGCAAGCGCGTCATCAAAATGCGTACCGCCGCTCTCCCGCAACTCCAGAATACTCCGACCCAAATTGTTAAAAAATTGTTGCCCCGCCGCACGGTGCCCTCGACAACTTTTTCTTTCGGTGCACTTTCTCCTGACTGTGTGTGGCCCAGCAGTGCGGCGGCCCTTCAAGGGGAGGGCGCACTGCTGCGGCCGCCATTATTTAATTTTTGCCCACGGGTTCGGCCGGGCCGCCAACAGGCAGCCTGTTAGCCCCTCTTTAACGGAGGGGAGAGAGCGTGGTGACGCACATGCGCAGTGACATCACCACCGCCCCACCGCTGAGTGACAGCGATGGAGACTTGATCCCTTCCCAACTTCCGCCCCTCAGCAGGATTTACCGCCACACTTCCGTGTCCACTGTGACCGACTTCCGGTCCAACGCCAAAAAAAGTACAAAGACCCGCAAATCGATCCAGAGTCCGCCTCATCGCTCCCGGTGGTGAAACCAGGTAGGAAATAGTTGGTGCACCAGCTTTCTGGCGTGCCTGAATTTCGGCCCCCATATGTAGATAACAAAATCTATTCATATTGACAATATTCAACTGAACTTTCATATGTTAGAACTGAAAACTATGCAAAACTTTCACAGACAATCCTAATTTTAGTAATCTCTTCTTTTACAGTCATATTGTTGCACACTACTTCTAAAACCTCGATACTAACACTGTTTATTGTCTATCTAATTATGGAATTGGAATTTCAACACTGGAAACTGGGTTATATCATTGGCCATGTAATCAGGGATTTATTTTCTTAAGCCAATGAATTAACAATGGTTTTCTATTTATGAAATGCCTCTTATTGTACTCCTAGCTGTGACAGGTCAGAAGTCTGTCCTATTTTTTGTCGAGGAACTTTATATAAAGGGTTGATTTTATCTCACGAGTGAGAATGAGGCCTAGCGAGCAGCAGCAGAGAGGCTTGGCTGATTTTAATGGCCGGCCACATTAGTGTGCCACATCCCGACTTCCCAACCAAAATAGCCTCTCATAACTCAGGAGTTGTATGATCTGATTATTCAATGATACAATATCACATACCAAGCTTAACACATCTTCCATTTCTTACTTGTAACTTAGACAGCAGCTTTTGCTTATCTAGATATTCATCAGTTTTGATATAAGATTGAGGGCCTGAACTCGGTCAAAGCCAAGGCCTGCCCAAGTGCCGCCCAAAGGTCTGCCGATGGCCGCCGAGAGACCGGGCGGTACTTTGCCAGGAAGATTCCTCTAAAAGAGGTGGCAGTACCGCCCAACGGCAAAATAACGGCTTACGCCATCAATCTGGGCAGCAGCAGGCGGGAGCTCTCAACTTTGGTGGCAAATGTGGTTGCTGCCCAAGTGCCGCTGATAATGGAGTCGGGCCCAGGGAGGGTGGGGGAACTGAAAATAAAAACCATTACCAAAAAAAAAACCCAGAACACCTTCTGGGGACCCCATCCAGGTAAGACGCTGTAAAAATTTTTTAAAAAAGATGTTCACTAACCTTTTTTGCAGGTCTTCGTACTTACCGTTGGAGATAGACCTGCCTCCATGCAGCGGTCCTTCCCCCTGCTGGTGCTGACTCGCGCCCACACCAATCTGCCAGCTCGGCGGGCGGGAGGACCCTTGTGCTACTTGGCCGCCAGAGGCTGTCAGCGGGCGGTTCCTGGCGGTACTCCCCTCCTGCCCGCTCCAGCCCGATTGGAAACTGGCACAGAGGGGAGACCGGCGGCTAAACTCAGCAACAGTCGGTGGCAATGGGCGGTAAGGCCATCAATATCGGGGCCTTAGCATCTGCTAACGAGAACACTTTATTAACTTACATGCTGAACATAATTAAGATGAGTGACTTGTCCCATCATCACACGCCATGGTAAATCCTGTAATGTTTACATCCTCCAGTAATATGCACAATTTTGCTCAGCAGTCATGTGAATTTAAAGACCACGCTACTTCTGGGTAGAGTTGGAAAGAAGAGACTGTCGAGCGCTAGCTTCTCATCTGAAAGATGGAACTTCCGACAGTGCAGCACTTCCCTCAGTAATGCATGAGAGTGTCAGCCTAGATTACATCTCAAGTCTCTGCAATGGGATTTGAACCCACTACTTCTGACTCTCAGGCAAGAGATGCTACCACTGAACCACAGCTCACACTTCAATGAAGTTAAGGAGCCAGCGATTTTTAATGAACCAGCTCAATCATATTTGTGATTTTATTTTAAGGATTAAGATTATCGAATGATTATCCAGTTGCCTCTTGTTACCACCGGGAGCTAACCCATTGACACCTCAACTATAGTTTCAAGGATTTGAACAGATGTTTATAACACAAGGAAATAAAGCTTGTTCAGAGGTAAGTGCAACTTTAAGATCCTTGCAGGTATTTATTTGAAAAATAGCAAAAGCCTTTGGGGGCAAAATTGCCCTGTGACCTGATTGGGGGCGATAATCTTTCGGGGTCTGCAATTTTATTGCCCGTCCCAGAAGTCCCACCCCCGGTGCGGGATTGGGTCGTACGCCTCTCAAAGGAAGTGGTGGACTGTCTCCCATGTTCTGCTTCCCTTGGGGGCGTGGCCAGGATGGTAGCTGAGTCCACCAGTACGTGGATGCTTCAATGCGCTTCAATGCCCTTCCCCTTCAGTTAAAGGGAAGGGCCGCTGCGAACTCTGCAGGACCAGGGATGCGTGAGACCAGGCCAGCAGCTCGGCACCCAAGATGGAGTGCATGATGGCAGTGCCAACCCAAGAGTTGGCTCACCAACAAAGATGGCAGCCCGGGGTGCTGCAGGCCTCCCCTTAAAACAGCGCCCCGGGAGCGGATGTCTGCCAGCTTCGCGGCCCGCGTTGACATCTGCCCATGCGGCCAGCAGGGCAATTTCCCCCACGGGGCGGTGAGGGAACACCGTGCACGGCAATGACGGCATCGCTGGTTGCGCAGTGGCCATGGGTGCTAACTGTTGCTGGGACAGTGCCTCTCAAACCTCCGGGCAATTTCCCGAGAAGCAGTAGCAACCCCCTCCACTGGTGCGAAAACTGCCCCCTGGAGGCACTAACAGGCCGCAAAAAATGGGGCAATTTCGCCCCCTATAACTAACTTTTTAAAGACAACCATACCCTGTTAAGTTTGCAATCTTAGAAAACAGATGAAATCGTTACCTTCCACATGAGGAGCACTACTCTGCTTAGCGAGTTTGGATTTCTATTTACCATCCAATAGTCTGGTCCTTGAGATGATTCTAGAATTAAAAAACAAGAGAGAAAAAGAATACTGATAGGTTTTTTTCTTTAAAATGTTAGGAGGCATGGGGCCAGAAATTAGCCAGCCTAACGCACGTTTTAACGCCATTTTTTCACGTTAAAAGTGCTTTTTTGTCGTTAAAAAAATTTAATGACATTTTTGCTAATTTGCCCAGTGGTTGGACGCCGTCGTTAAAAAATAACGACCGCCTTCTTTCAAAACCATTTTTGTGACATCACAAAGCGTCAAAAACAACGATATTGCTGTTTTTGTGAATTTGCCCAATAACGACATTTTTAAAGACAGTGATAAATATCGCACAAATAAAGCTTGTCTTACCTGGTCGAGTTGGATCGAAATCGTCGATAATGGCGCCATCTTGGAAAACAGAGCTACAGTTCAGTGAATGAAATCTTTTGGAAGCAAGCCTGAGTTTGACAGATTGAGCTTTTTGTGAGTTTTTACTTTTTTATTAAGGGCATTTAAGGGCATTTAAGGACATTTTAAGAACGGGGCCTATTCTATCTGTGCCATATTTGCTGACTGCTTATGCTATCCAGCAAAAAGCTGGAATGTAATGTATATGTGCCTGGGTTTACCCGCCACCAGGGGGAGCGACCGTTGGAGGTCTGGGCCACAGACACACACGTGCAGCCCTTGTATATAAAGAAAGCCTCCATGTTTAATACTCACTTTGAGAGCTAATAAATTAAAGTCAGATCATACCTGAGTGAGTTCAAGGTACTAAGCCTATTGAGTTATTGCATACACAACATTTGGCGACGAGGCACAATACAAACTTTCACACACACACAAAAAAAAATGAGCACCATTGGAATCCTGGAGTGATTCATGGAGGGAGAAAACTGGGAGGAATTTACAGATCGCCTCGAACAATACTTTGTGGCCAATAAGATGGATGAAGACGCTGACGCAGTTAGGCGCAGGGTGGTTTTCCTCACGGTTTGTGGTCCAAAAATCTATGGCCTCATAAAGAATCTGCTCTCACCTGCACGTCCAATGGAAAAGACCTATGAGAAATTATGTGCTCTGATTCGGGACCATCTCAAACCTAAAATAAAAGGCATCATTATCTCGAGATATCGCTCTTACAAACATGTTCGTTCTGAGGGCTAGGACGTAGCGGAATTTGTTGCTGACCTGAGACGTCTCGCTGGGCCGTGCGAGTTTGGAAACGCGTTGGAAGATATGTTGCATATCGTCTTTGTAATAGGCATAAACCACGAGGTGATCCTGCGGAAGCTGCTGGCTGCGGAGACGCTGGATCTGAGCAGGGCCATCATGATCGCCCAGGCTTGCCTGACCACGGTCGATAGTACAAGGCAGATATCCTCGCAGAGTCACAACTCCACGGCAAGTACTGTGCACCAGACTGTGTTGTCGGTTGGCAGAGCTGCACCTGGCAGGGCCTACCCGACTGTGTTTGCGAAACCTGTAGCTGCTCGAAGTCCGCCATTGGGCACGAATCCAATTTCACCCTGTTGGCGTTGTGGGGGCAATCATTGGCCTCATCAGTGCTGGCCACTTCAGACAGTATATTTGTAGAGGCTGTGCGAAAATGGGGCACCTTCAGCGGATGCGTCCGCAGCTCAGCAAGAATGCTGCGACATACCACATGGATGATGATGACCGATCCGGAGCGGATCTGGCAATGCAACCTGAGATACGTGAGGACGAGGTGTATAGTGTACATTCATTCCTGACAAAGAGCCAACTGATAATGATTGAAGTAAAATTGAACGACATGCCGGTATCTATGGAATTAGACACGGGTGTGAGTCAGTCAATTATGAGCTAGAGGACTTTCGAAAAGCTGTGGGACAGCAAGGCCTTGAAACCCAAGCTGAGTCCAGTAAATGCAAAATTGCGTACCTACACCAAAGAGCTCATACCAGTAATTGGCAGTACAGAAGTCAAGGTGTCGTACAATGGGGCAGTTCATGATCTATCGCTGTGGATCATTCCAGGCAATGGTCAAACGCTGTTCGGCAGGAGTTGGCTCAAAAAAATAAAGTGGAACTGGAATGATATTAAAGCTTTGTCATCGATGAATGACGCTTCCTCTGCTCAAGTGCTGAGCAAATTTCTCTTGCTGTTTGAACCGGGCATCAGCAACTTCATGGGAGCCAAGGTGCAGATCCACCTGAATTCGGATGAAAACCCCATCCATCACAAAGCCCGGGCGGTCCAGTACATGATGAGGGAGAAGGTCAAAATCAAACTGGACAGATTCCATCGTGAAGGGGTCATTTCACCGGTAGAATTCAACGAATGGTCTAGTCCCATTGTTCCTGTGCTGAAGAGTGATGACACTGTCAGGATATGTGGAGACTACAAGGTTATGATCAACCGAGTTTCGAAACAGGATCAGTACCCGTTACCAAAGGCTGATGTTTGCAACACTACCGGGGGAAAGTCATTCACCAAATTGGATCTGATGTCGGCCCATATGACACAGAAGCCTGTCGAATGCTAAGAGGCTGCAGGGTGACTTGGACAGGTTAGGTGAGTGGGCAAATGCATGGCAGATGCAGTATAATGTAGATAAATGTGAGGTTATCCACTTTGGTGGCAAAAACAGGAAGGCAGAATATTATCTGAATGGTGACAGATTAGGAAAAGGCGAGGTGCAATAAGACCTGGGTGTCATTATACATCAGTCATTGAAAGTTGACATGCAGGTACAGCAAATGGTGAAGAAGGCAAATGGCATGTTGGCGTGGAGAGACGTGAGTCCGGGGTCAGCGAGAGGCCTACAAAAGGCCGCGAGAGGCGTTGGGAGGTGCGTGGAGAGATGTGAGTCCCGGGTCGGTGAGAGGCCTACAAAAGGCCGCGAGAGGCGTTGGGAGGTGCGTGGAGAGACGTGAGTCTGGGGTCAGCGAGAGGCCTACAAAAGGCCGCGAGAGGCGTCGGGAGGTGCGTCGAGAGGCGTACTTGTGCAGCTACAGGGAGAGGGCAAAAAAGAAGTAGAAAGAAACAGAAAGGTGACGTCACAGCCAAGGGGGTAAGTGATTGGCTGTTGATTGGTAAGGAGCTTTTCTTTTTTCTCTTCTATATCAGTGAGTAAACTTTAGCATTGTTGTTGCCGATTTAAGTTAATCTAAGGGTTAAGTCACGACAGGAGAGCTCGGTCACGTGTTATGCTCCTCCTGTACCATGTGGGAACTCAGGGACACTTCCGGTGTCCCTGACGACTACGTGTGCGGGAAGTGTATCCACCTCCAGTTCCTGACAGACCGCATTGCAGAGTTGGAGCTGAGGGTGGTTTACTCTGGAGCATCCACGATGCTGAGAATGACGTGAGTAGCACGTGTAGCGAGTTGGTCTTACCGCAGGTGAAGGGTCCACAGCCAGCTAGGGAATGGAAGACCAGCAGGAAGAGCAGTTCAAGGAAGGTAGTGCAGGGGTCCCCTGCGGTCATCCCCCTGCAAAACAGATACACTGCTTTGGGTACTGTTGAGGAGGATGACTCATCACGGGAGGTCAGCAGCAGCCAAGTTCATGGCACCGTGGCTGGCTCTGCTGCACAGAAGGGTGGGAAAAAGAGTGGGAGAGCTATAGTGATAGGGGACTCTATTGTAAGGGGAATAGATAAGAGTTTCTGCGGCCGCAACCGCGACTCCAGGATGGTATGTTGCCTCCCTGGTGCAAGGGTCAAGGATGTCTCGGAGTGGCTGCAGAGCATTCTGGAGAGGGAGGGTGAACAGCCAGTTGTCGTGGTACATGTAGGTACCAACGATATAGGTAAGAAGCGGGAAGAGGTCCTACAAGCTGAATTTAGGGAGCTAGGAGTTAAATTAAAAAGTAGGACCTCAAAGGTAGTAATCTCTGGATTGCTCCAGTGCCACGTGCTAATCAGAGTAGAGGGAGCAGGATAGTTAGAATAAATACGTGGCTTGAGCAGTGGTGCAAGAGGGAGGGATTCAAATTCCTGGGACATTGGAACCAGTTCTGGGGGAAGTGGGACCTGTACAAAAGGGACGGTCTGCACTTGGGCAGGACTGGAACTGCTGTCCTAGGGGTAACATTTGCTAATGCAGTTCAGGAGTGTTTAAACTAATATGGCAGGGGGATGGGAACCTATGCAGCGAGATAGGGTGAGGTAATATGGAGTCAGAAACAGATGGTAGAAAGGTAAAAAGCAATAGTGGAAGGCCGAGTAAACAAAGGCAAGAAACAAAAAGGGCCACACTACATCATAATTCTAAAAGGACAAAGGGTGGTAAAAAAACAAGCCTGAAGGTTTTGTGTCTTAATGCAAGGAGTATCCGTAATAAGATGGATGAATTAACTGTGCAAATAGATGTTAACGGATATGATGTGATTGGGATTACGGAGACGTGGCTCCAGGATGATCAGGGCTGGGAACTCAACTTCCATGGGTATTCAACATTCAGGAAGGATGGAATAAAAGGAAAAGGAGGTGGGGTAGCATTGCTGGTTAAAGAGGAGATTAATGCAATAGTTAGGAAGGACATTAGCTTGGATGATATGGAATCTCTATGGGTAGAGCTGCAGAACACCAAAGGGCAAAAAACGTTAGTGGGAGTTGTGTACAGACCTCCAAACAGTAGTAGTGATGTTGGGGAGGGCATCAAACAGGAAATTAGGCGTGCATGCAATAAAGATGCAGCAGTTATCATGGGTGACTTTAATATGCATATAGATTGGGCTAACCAAACTGGAAGCAATACGGTGGAGGAGGATTTCCTGGAGTGCATAAGGGATGGTTTTCTAGACCAATATGTCGAGGAACCAACTAGGGGGGAGGCCATCTTAGACTGGGTGCTGTGTAATGAGAGAGGATTAATTAGTAATCTCGTTGTGCGAGGTCCCTTGGGGCAGAGTGACCATAATATGGTGGAATTCTACATTAGGATGGAGAATGAAACAGTTAATTCAGAGACCATGGTCCAGAACTTAAAGAAGGATAACTTTGAAGGTATGAGGTGTGAATTAGCTAGGATAGATTGGCGAATGATACTTAAGGGGTTGACAGTGGATGGGCAATGGCAGACATTTAGAGACCGCATGGATGAACGACAACAATTGTACATTCCTGTCTGGCGAAAAAATAAAAAAGGGAAGATGGCTCAACCGTGGCTATCAAGGGAAATCAGGGATAGTATTAAAGCCAAGGAAGTGGCATACAAATTGGCCAGAAATAGCAGCGAACCTGGGGACTGGGAGAAATTTAGAACTCAGCAGAGGAGGACAAAGGGTTTGATTAGGACAGGGAAAATAGAGTTCGAGAGGAAGCTTGCAGGGAACATTAAGACGGACTGCAAAAGTTTCTATAGATATGTAAAGAGAAGAAGGTTAGTAAAGACAAACGTAGGTCCCCTGCAGTCAGAATCAGGGGAAGTCATAATGGGGAGAAAGAAATGGCAGACCAATTGAACAAATACTTTGATTCGGTATTCACTAAGGAGGACACAAACAACCTTCCGGATATAAAAGGGGTCAGAGGGTCTAGTAAGAAGGAGGAAATGAGGGAAATCCTTATTAGTCGGGAAATTGTGTTGGGGAAATTGATGGGATTGAAGGCCGATAAATCCCCAGGGCCTGATGGACTGCATCCCAGAGTACTTAAGGAGATGGCCTTGGAAATAGCGGGTGCATTGACAGTCATTTTCCAACATTCCATAGACTCTGGATCAGTTCCTATCGAGTGGAGGGTAGCCAATGTAACCCCACTTTTTAAAAAAGGAGGGAGAGAGAAAACAGGGAATTATAGACTGGTCAGCCTGACCTCAGTAGTGGGTAAAATGATGGAATCAATTATTAAGGATGTCATAGCAGCGCATTTGGAAAGAGATGACAGGATAGGTCCAAGTCAGCATGGATTTGTGAAAGGGAAATCATGCTTGACAAATCTTCTGGAATTTTTTGAGGAAGTTTCCAGTAGAGTGGACAAGGGAGAACCAGTTGACGTGGTATATTTGGACTTTCAGAAGGCTTTCGACAAGGTCCCACACAAGAGATTAATGTGCAAAGTTAAAGTACATGGGATTGGGGGTAGTGTGCTGACGTGGATTGAGAACTGGTTGTCAGACAGGAAGCAAAGAGTAGGAGTAAATGGGTACTTTTCAGAATGGCAGGCAGTGACTAGTGGGGTACCACAAAGTTCTGTGCTGGGGCCCCAGTTGTTTACATTGTACATTAATGATTTGGACGCGGGGATTAAATGTAGTATCTCCAAATTTGCGGATGACACGAAGTTGGGTGGCAGTGTGAGCTGCGAGGAGGATGCTATTAGGCTGCAGAGTGACTTGGATAGGTTAGGTGAGTGGGCAAATGCATGGCAGATGAAGTATAATGTGGATAAATGTGAGGTTATCCACTTTGGTGGTAAAAACAGAGAGACAGACTATTATCTGAATGGTGACAGATTAGGAAAAGGGGAGGTGCAACGAGACCTGGGTGTCATGGTACATCAGTCATTGAAGGTTGGCATGCAGGTACAGCAGGCGGTTAAGAAAGAAAATGGCATGTTGGACTTCATAGCGAGGGGATTTGAGTACAGGGGCAGGGAGGTGTTGCTACAGTTGTACAGGGCCTTGGTGAGGCCACACCTGGAGTATTGTGTACAGTTTTGGTCTCCTAACTTGAGGAAGGACATTCTTGCTATTGAGGGAGTGCAGCGAAGGTTCACCAGACTGATTCCCGGGATGGCGGGACTGACATATGAGGAAAGACTGGATCAACTGGGCTTGTATTCACTGGAGTTCAGAAGAATGAGAGGGGATCTCATAGAAACGTTTAAAATTCTGACGGGTTTAGACAGGTTAGATGCAGGAAGAATGTTCCCAATGTTGGGGAAGTCCAGAACCAGGGGTCACAGTCTAAGGATAAGGGGTAAGCCATTTAGGACTGAGATGAGGAGAAACTTCTTCACCCAGAGAGTGGTGAACCTGTGGAATTCTCTACCACAGAAAGTTGTTGAGGCCAATTCACTAAATATATTCAAAAAGGAGTTAGATATAGTCCTTACTACTCGGGGGATCAAGGGGTATGGCGAGAAAGCAGGAATGGGGTACTGAGGTTGCATGTTCAGCCATGAACTCATTGAATGGCGGTGCAGGCTCGAAGGGCCGAATGGCCTACTCCTGGACCTATTTTCTATGTTTCTATGTTTCATAGCGAGAGGATTTGAGTATAGGAGCAGGTAGGTCTTACTGCAGCTGTACAGGGCATTGGTGCGGCCACACCTTGAATATTGTGTACAGTTTTGGTCTCCTAATCTGAGGAAGGACATTCTTGCTATTGAGGGAGTGCAGCGAAGGTTCACCAGATTGATTCCCGGGATGGCAGGACTGACATATGAAGAAAGACTGAATCAACTGGGCTTATATTCACTAGAATTTAGAAGAATGAGAGGGGATCTCATAGAAACATGTAAAATTCTGACGGGATTGGACAGGTTAGATGCAGGAATAATGTTCCCAATGTTGGGGCAGTCCAGAACCAGGGGTCACAGTCTAAGGATGAAGGGTAAGCCATTTAGGACCGAGATGAGAAGAAACTTCTTCACTCAGAGAATTGTGAACCTGTGAAATTCTCTACCACAGAAAGTTGTTGAGGCCAGTTCGTTAGATATATTCAAAAAGGAGTTAGATGTGACCCTAATGGCTAAAGGGATCAAGGGGTATGGAGAGAAAGCAGGAATGGGGTACTGAAGTTGCATGTTCAGCCATGATCTTATTGAATGGTGGAGTAGGCTCGAAGGGCCGAATGGCCTACTCCTGTGCCTATTTTTCTATGTTTCTATGGTTCTATGAATTGTCGAAGAAACTTACGTGTATAAATACGCATAAAGGGCTGTTCATTTACAACAGGTGTCCTTTCGGAATTCGCTCGGCTGCAGCCGTATTTCAGAGAAACATGGAGTTTGCTGAAGTCTGTCCCTAGAACTGTGGTGTTCCAAGATTCTATAGACTCTGGATCAGTTCCTATGGACTGGAGGGTAGCTAATGTAACCCCACTTTTTAAAAAAGGAGAGAGAGAGAAAACGGGTAATTATAGACTGGTTAGCCTGACATCAGTGGTGGGGAAAATGTTGGAATCAATTATTCAAGATGTAATAGCAGCGCATTTGGAAAGCAGTGACAGGATCGATCCAAGTCAGCATGGATTTATGAAAGGGAAGTCATGCTTGACAAATCTTCTAGAATTTTTTGAGGATGTAACTAATAGAGTGGACAAGGGGGAGCCAGTGGATGTGGTGTATTTAGACTTTCAAAAGGCTTTTGACAAGATCCCACACAAGAGATTCGTGTGCAAAATTAAAGCACATGGTATTGGGGGTAATGTATTGATGTGGATAGAGAACTGTTTGGCAGACAGGAAGCAAAGAGTAGGAATAAACGGGTCCTTTTCAGAATGGCAGGCAGTGACTAGTGGGGTACTGCAAGGTTCAGTGCTGGGACCCCAGCTATTTACAATATACATTAATGATTTAGACAAAGGAATTGAATGTAATATCTCCAAGTTTTCAGATGACACTAAGCTGGGTGGCAGTGTGAGCTGCGAGGAGGATGCTAAGAGGCTGCAGGGTGACTTGGACAGGTTAGGTGAGTGGGCAAATGCATGGCAGATGCAGTATAATGTAGATAAATGTGAGGTTATCCACTTTGGTGGTAAAAACAGGAAGGCAGATTGTTATCTGAATGGTGACAGATTAGTAAAAGGGGAGGTGCAACGAGATCTGGGTGTCATGGTACATCAGTCATTGAAAGTTGGCATGCAGGTTCAGCAGGCGGTGAAGTAGGCAAAAATGGCATGTTGGCCTTCATAGTGAGAGTTTGGGGGAAGGGAGGTCTTACTACAGTTGTATAGGGCCTTGGTGAGGCCACACCTTGAATATTGTGTTCAGTTTTGGTCTTCTAATCTGGTGCAGACTTGAAGGGCTGAATGGCCTACTCCTGCACCTATTTTCTATGTTTCTATTATTCTATATAAGATGACTGTCTGGTCACATTTTGTGATCCTGCTGAACACCTGCACAACCTGGAAGAGGTTCTATGTCGTCTGGACAAAGTGGGGCTCAGGCTGAAACATTCAAAGTGTGTCTTTATGGCACTGGAAGTCGAATTCCTGGGAAGGAAGATTGCTGCAGACTCGAAAACAAAGGCCATCAAAAATGCACCTAGACCCCAGAATGTGACAGAGCTGCATTCGTTCCTTGGTCTTCTCAACTACTTCGGTAATTTCTTACCTAAATTGAGCACATTATTAGAGCCACTGAACATGCTGCTCAGAAAAGGCGACAACTGGGTTTGGGGTGTATCTCAAGACAGGGCCTTCGAGAAGGCTAGAAATCTGCTTTGTTCCAACAAATTACTGGTACATCATGACCCATGCAAGTGTTTAGTATTGGCCTGTGACGCTTCATCACATGGGATTGGTTGCGTGCTCCAACATTCCAATGAGTCGGGCAAACTACAACCCGTTGTGTCAAGAAGCATGTCTAAAGCGGAAAGAGCCTACAGCATGGTAGAGAAAGAAGCTTTAACCTGTGTATATGATGTTAAAAAGATGCACCAGTATCTGTTTGGGCTTCGTTTCGAGCTTGAAATCGATCACAAGCCGCTCATATCTTTGTTTTCAGAGCATAGAGGTATCAATACCAATGTGTCGTCCAGAGGAGGGCACTGCCATTATCTGCCTATGATATGTCATTCACCATAGACCTGACACTGAGAATTGTGCCAATTCATTGAGCAGTTTACCATTGCCCACGCCGGAGGTGGAAACACCAATGCCCGCAGACCTACTGTTGGTCATGGATTGCCTTTGAGAGTGAAGGGTTGCCTGTCACTGCTCAACAAGTTAGGACCTGGACCAACCAGGATCCGATCTTATCAGTTGTAAAACATTGTGACCTAGTGGTGATTGGTTGGCCATTCCCAGGGAAGTGTGTGATGCGACCAAACCTTACAACTGTCGCAAAGACGAACTATCCATTCAATCTGATTGTTTGCTATGGGGTAATCGTATTGCTATGCCCAAGAAAGGCAGGGAGAGATTTGTATGGGATTTACATAGTACCCATTCCGATATTATGATGATGAAGACCATTGCCAGGTCCCATGTTTGGTGACCTGGCATTGACTCTGATTTGGAGTCATGTGTGCATCAGTGTAACACTTGCATGCAGTTAAGCAATGCACCAGTGGAATCTCAGCTAAGTCTGTGTTCATAGCCATCCAAACCATGGTTGAGGATCCACATCGACTATTTGGGCCCTTTCCTGGGCAAAATATTTTTGGTAGTGGTGGATGCGTATTCCAAATGGATAGAATGTGTAATCATGTCATCCAGCACATCCACAGCCACCATTGAGAGCCTTCGTGCCATGTTCGCCACTCATGGTCTGCCCGACATCGTTGTGAGCGACAGCGGATCATGCTTCATGAGTTTGGAGTTTCAAGAGTTTATGAGACTCAATGGCATCAAGCACGTAAGGTCAGCACCATTCAAACCTGCGTCCAATGGTCAAGCGGAGCGGGCCGTCCAAACCATCAAACAGAGCCTGAAACGCATAACTCACGGTTCTTTGCAGACTCGCTTGTCACGCATACTGCTTAATTACAGGACGAGACCCCACACGCTTACCGGGGTCCCTCCTGCTGAACTATTTATGAAGAGAGGTCTCAAGACCAGGCTCTCACTTGTCCACTCTGATCTTAACGATCACGTCGAAAACAGACGTCAACATCAGCAGTGGTATCATGATTGCACTGCCGTGTCACGCGTTATCTCTATTAATAATCCTGTGTATGTACTAAATTATGGTCAAGGCCCCAAGTGGGTCACTGGCACTGTTACGGCCAAGGAGAGTAACAGGGTAACAGGGTGCTCACTAATGGGCAAACATGCAAGAGGCACATTGATCAGACGAAATTGCGGCACATAGACGAACCTTAACAGCTTGAAGAAATCACCATCAATGACCAACTGATTCATATTCAGCCATCAGAAGACCCTGCTGTTGTCAATGAATCTGGACCTTCAATACCCGACATGGACACTGCCACTCCCATTAGATCGGCTACCCAGCCTCAAGTCATGAATGACTCGGAGAGCTCACCCAGATCTGAAATTGAACTGAGACGATCAACTAGGGAGCGGAAAGCCCCGGACCGTCTCAATTTGTAAATAGGACTGATACCACGATCTTGGGGGGAATGATGTAATGTATGTATGCCTGGGTTTACCTGCCACCAGGGGGAGCGACCGTCGGAGGTCATTGGGCCAGAGACACACACGTGCAGCCCTTGTATATAAAGAAAGACTCCATGTTTAACCCTCACTTTGAGAGCTAATAAAGTAATCAGGTTGCACCTGATTGAGTTCACAGTACAAAGCCTATTGAGCGAGTGGAATCCTTTTCGGTTTCGGTAAACATCTGGATCGTCGAAAGGTGCTCGCAGGGCAATGTGTGTACTGTCAATGGCAGCCAGTCCCTTGGGGAAGCAATTCATGCAAAGCCTATTGCATACGCAACATAGAAAAAGGCTTATTTGACAATATAATCAGCATAATCAAAGAGGTTGCAGACTTATGGGGAGGAGGTCTTACACCCTACGAGTTTACAGGGAGAAGCGCTCATACCTGCATCTGTCTGAGGCACAGTGCATTAGAAGGCTGTGCTTTTGAAAAGAGGTGGTCACAGCGATATGCCAGCTCATAGAGGCAGACATACAGCCTACAAGCATGAGGAGGACTGCGCTACCTGATGAGGTCAAGGTGATTCCGGCACTTGTCTTCTATGCCTCCGGCTCCTTTCAGGCATCAGCAGGGGACCAATGCTGCATCTCGCAATATGCTGCACATTGCTGCATTCGCCTGGTGACTGCTGCACTGCTTGTACACAGGAAGGATTTCATAAACTTACCAATGACCAGGGAGACACAGAATGAGAGGGCTTTAGGCTTTGCATTATTTGCTGGCTTCCCCAAGTGATTGGCTGCCATTGACAGTGCACACATTGCCCTGCGAGCACCTTTAGATGATCCGGATGTTTACCGAAACCGAAAAGGATTCCACTCGCTGAATGTACAGATCATCTGCGACCATACACAGCATATCATGGCAGTAAATGCAAAATTTCCAGGGAGCATCCATGATGCTTTCATCTTGCGTGAGAGCACTATCTCACAGCTGTTTGAGCATCAGCCAGAAGGCCAGAGCTGGATGCTGGGGGACAAAGGTTACGGGCTCGCCATCATGGCCCCCCTCTGCAAAACGCAGACAGAAGCCGAGCATCGCTACAATATCTGCCATATAGAACATAAGAACATAAGAACAGAAGAATTAGGAACAGGAGTAGGCCATCTAGCCCCTCGAGCCTGCTCCGCCATTCAACAAGATCATAGCTGATCTGGCCGTGGACTCAGCTCCACTTACCCGCCCGCTCCCCGTAACCCTTAATTTCCTTATTGGTTAAAAATCTATCTATCTGTGATTTGAATACATTCAATGAGCTAGTATCAACTGCTTCCTTGGGCAGAGAATTCCACAGATTCACAACCCTCTGGGAGAAGAAATGCCTTCTCAACTCGGTTTTAAATTGGCTCCCCCGTATTTTGAGGCTGTGCCCCCTAGTTCTAGTCTCCCCGACCAGTGGAAACAACCTCTCTGCCTCGATCTTGTCTATCCCTTTCATTATTTTAAATGTTTCTATAAGATCACCCCTCATCCTTCTGAACTCCAATGAGTAAAGACCCAGTCTGCTCAATCTATCATCATAAGTAACCCCCTCATCTCTGGAATCAGTCTAGTGAATCGTCTCTGTACCCCCTCCAAAGCTAGTATATCCTTCCTTAAGTAAGGTGACCAAAACTGCACGCAGTACTCGAGGTGGGCCTCACTAATACCCTATACAGTTCCAGCAGGACCTCCCTGCTCTTGTACTCCATCCCTCTCGCAATGAAGGCCAACATTCCATTCGCCTTCCTGATTACCTGCTGCACCTGCAAACTAACTTTTTGGGATTCATGCACAAGGACCCCCAGGTCCCTCTGCACCGCAGCATGTTGTAATTTATCCCCATTCAAATAATATTCCCTTTTATTGTTTTTTTTTCCAAGGTGGATGACCTCACATTTTCCGACATTGTATTCCATCTGCCAAACCTTAGCCCATTCGCTTAACCTATCTAAATCTCTTTGCAGCCTCTCTGTGTCCTCCACACAACCCGCTTTCCCACTAATCTTTGTGTCATCTGCAAATTTTGTTATATTACACTCTGTCTCCTCTTCCAGGTCATCTATATATATTGTAAACAGTTGTGGTCCCAGCACCGATCCCTGTGGCACACCACTAACCACCAATTTCCAACCCGAAAAGGACCCATTTATCCCGACTCTCTGCTTTCTGTTAGCCAGCCAATTCTCGATCCATGCTAATACATTTCCTCTGACTCCACGTACCTCTATCTTCTGCAGTAACCTTTTGTGTGGCACCTTATCGAATGCCTTTTGGAAATCTAAATACACCACATCCATCGGTACACCTCTATCCACCATGCTCGTTATATCCTCAAAAAATTCCAATAAATTAGTTAAACATGATTTCCCCTTCATGAATCCATGTTGCATCTGCTAGATTGCACTATTCCTATCTAGATGTCCCGCTATTTCTTCCTTAATGATAGCTTCAAGCATTTTCCCCACTACAGATGTTAAACTAACCGGCCTATAGTTACCTGCCTTTTGTCTGCCCCCTTTTTTAAACAGAGGTGTTACATTAGCTGTTTTCCAATCCGCTGGTACCTCCCCAGAGTCCAGAGAATTTTGGTAGATTATAACGAATGCATCTGCTATAACTTCCGCCATCTCTTTTAATACCCTGGGATGCATTTCATCCGGACCAGGGGACTTGTCTACCTTGAGTCCCATTAGCCTATCCAGCACTACCCCTCTAATGATAGTGATTGTCTCAAGGTCCTCCCTTCCCACATTCCCATGACCAGCCATACACAACATCGTCGAGAAGACAATTGGAATGCTTAAGCAGTGCTTCCGATGCCTGGACCACTCTCGAGGCTCCCTGCAATACTCCCCTCAGCAGGTCTCTGAGTTAATTGTGAAATGCTGCATGCTACACAACTTAGCCATCATGAGGAGACAGGATTTGCCGCTGGAGTTTGCAGAACCAGCTCAGGAGAGGGAGGGGATGGGTGGGGGATAGGAGGAGGAGAAGGACGAGGAACCCATGCCATCACTATCACCCCCAGGAGAGCATCGGAGGAGGCCTCGTGAATCTGACGCCATTGCAAGAGCCTTCCGTCAACAGTTGATAATTCATGAAGGCTGAACGGCACGTTTCATTATTGACTGCCCACTGTATCCCACCATGTTGACTATTTCCCCTGTTATTCAGCGAATGAGACACTGCATAAGTTTGGTTTAGTTGAAAAAATAATTTGAAATGTATTCAACACTTGTACACTTGTACTTAAAAGCAACGTTCTTAACTTTAATTTAAAAATGTTGTATTATATTAGACTTTTAAATTAACTTCACTTAAATAACAATAAAGCAAACAATCAAACACAACAACAAAAGAACAGCAAAACAATAACAACAACAGCAGCAAACAAACTTCAGCTACAGTCACCTCTCCCCCCCCCCACTCGCCCTCGCCCCCTAATTTAACCACCCTGCCCCTTCTTGTCCGTTACCGCAGGCTTACCCCCAGTCCCGGTGACTCCAAGCTGTCTTTTAGTAGTTTTGCGGGTAAGGCGCTGCGCTTGTTGGGGGACAGACAAAGGAGACGGTAATGGAAGCTGTCAAAAACCTGGGGCTGTGGTAGGCCCGGCTTCGGACACTCCAGCCTGTTGCTCAGCCTGCACACTGCCTGGTAAGGGTGGTCTGGGGATTGGAGGGAGATCAGTCGATGCCGTCAATTGCCGCTGGGAATTGACAGTGCTGTGTAAGTATAACATAAGTATATACCCTGTACACACAATGTACAATTACATAAGGCCACTGAATGTATGTTCACACTTCACACTGTATACACTATGCCTGTACCACCAGAGGGTGCAACTGGTGGAGACCGAGGTGTCACCTGTACACTGCAGGTAACCAAGTATAAAAGGCAGCTCACCTTAATGTACCCTCATTCAGGAGCTGCAATAAATGGACTAAGATCACAACAGTTCAAGTGCAATACCTTGCCTCATGGAGTCATTACTAGAGTGCTTACAGACACAATAACTGGCGATAAGATTACGAATTTCCATGCAAAAAATGGCTAACCTTGGCAACTTTCAACAATTCGCTGATGGGGAAGATTGGGATGCCTTTGTGGAAAGGCTCGAACACTATTTTATCACAAATGACCTGGCTGGAGACACACCGACCTCACTGGCTGATAAGCGCAGAGCCATCCTGCTCAGCAGTTGTGGACCCACCGTTTATGGCCTTGTCAGGGACTTGCTAGCCCCAGAGAAGACAACAACCAAAATGTACGCAGAGCTCGTAACGATGATACAGGAACAGCTCAAACCAAAAGAGAGCAACTTCACAGCCAGACACCGGTTCTACACACACCAGCGGCCCGAAGGCCAAGAAATCGCAAAATATGCTGCAGACCTGAGACGATTGGCTGCACCGTGTGATTTTGGCGACCACCTCACCGAAACACTGAGGGACATCTTTGTTATTGGAATCGGCCACGAGGACCTCCTCCACAGGTTGCTCTCATCGGACACCACGGTCACCCTGCAGAAGGCAATCAACGTCAGCCAGGCGTTCATGGCCTCGGCCTGCAATTCCAAGAGGATGATGACTCACCCCCAGGACTCTAACCCATCAAGTACTGTGAACCGACTGGCGCCTTTTAGAGGCAAGACTGCTACCCCGAGTCCCGCAACCCTGAGTCTGCCACATGGGGCCAACCAGCCAGCCCTATGCTGGCGCTGTGGAGGAAATCACAGGGTCCACCAGCGCCCCTACAAAGACTATACTTGCAAAGGCTGTAATGCGAAAGGCCATCTCCAGCGAATGTGTAAGAGAAATTTTACTCACTGAGTTGCTGAAGAGTTGGCTGATCACCCGGGCTCCAGCGCTGATGAAGAGAAAGAGAGCATCCAGGAGACAGCTCAGCCCCATAAAGAGGTGTTCACCTGCTCCACCGAGAGTTCTCCGTTGAAAATGGAAGTTGAAATCAATGGTGTTCAAGTCTCGATGGAGGTCGACACAGGGGCGAGCCAATCGCTGATGAATCAGGCGACCTTTGAGAAACTCTGGGACAATCCAATTGAACGACCTAAAATGCTCCCGATCCAGGTGAAGCTGCTCACCTACACAAATGACACCATCCCAGTTGTTGGCAGCGTGGATGTCCAGGTGTCCCACGGCAGCGTGATGCACAAGCTACCTTTGTGGATCGTTGCTGGTGATAGTCCAATACTGCTAGGCAGAAGATGGATGAAACAAATCCAAATCTGTTGGAGCTGGGAAAGCCTCCAGGCCCCAGTGATCGACGTCCTATGTGGCTTCAAATTTGGATCCATCACAGCACCTGAAGATCCTACCATCCAACTCGACTGCACAGCGACAACACAGACCGCACAACCCAACGGTGAGATGATCCAACCCAAGTGGCCAGACCGCACCTTCCAAGCTCCAATGGCAGGACTCCGGAGGAAGAAGATTGGCGCAGAAGGTAACTTCCCTGTTTCCGTGGCAGAACCTGGGGAGAAAAGGATCACCGCAGCCTACCTCGTGGAGAGAAAGAAGATGGCGACCGCACCACGAGGTGAAGCGCCTGAAGTCAAGATGGCCGCGACCAGACCACGAGGGGCAGTGCTGAGGGAGCAACACGTGATGCCGAGCAGTGAACCGGATTGGGGTAAAGATTGCAAAGTCCTCTTAAAGGAGACCAGCAACCCAGCACAATTAAAGGGACAGTTCCACTCTTTGTACAGTGATGCCGGTGATACATATGTAAAAGATGTCATTAACAAATGCAAATATCTAAATGTACCCTTGAACAGCGATGCCGGTAGGATACATAGAAACGATGTAATTAACAAATGCAAGTATCCAAATGTAACCTTGTACAGCGGGTCAGGGAAAAGTTGTAATTGACAAATGCGAAGATGTAAAGACAACTAACAATGTCGAATCTGGTGATTGTGGTCGGTGCCAATGTATCATGATTTAGATGAAGGAATTGAGTGTAATATCTCCAAGTTTGCAGATGACACTAAGCTGGGTGGCAGTGTGAGCTGTGAGGAGGATGCTAAGAGGCTGCAGGGTGACTTGGACAGGTTAGGTGAGTGGGCAAATACATGGCAGATGCAGTATAATGTAGATAAATATGAGGTTATCCACTTTGGTGGCAAAAAACAGGAAGGCAGAATATTATCTGAATGGCGACAGATTAGGAAAAGGGGAGGTGCAACGAGACTGGGTGTCATGGTACATCAGTCATTGAAAGTTGGCATGCGGGTACAGCAGGCGGTGAAAAAGGCAAATGGTATGTTGGCCTTCATAGCTAGGGGATTTGAGTATAGGAGCAGGGAGGTCTTACTGCAGTTGTACAGGGCCTTGGTGAGGCCTCACCTGGAATATTGTGTTTAGTTTTGGTCTCCTAATCTGAGGAAGGACATTCTTGCTATTGAGGGAGTGCAGCGAAGGTTCACCAGACTGATTCCAGGGATGGCAGGACCGACATATGAGAAGATTGGATCGACTGGGCCTGTATTCACTGGAGTTTAGAAGAATGAGAGGGGATCTCATAGAAACATATAAAATTCTGACGGGATTGGACAGGTTAGATGCAGGAAGAATGTTCCCGATACTGGGGAAGTCCAGAACCAGGGGTCACAGTCTAAGGATAAGGAGTAAGCCATTTAGAACCGAGATGAGGAGAAACTTCTTCACTCAGAGAGTTGTTAAACTGTGGAATTCTCTACCGCAGAAAATTGTTGAGGCCAGTTCGTTAGATATATTCAAGAGGGAGTTAGATATGGCCCTTATGGCTAAAGGGATCAAGGGGTATGGAGAGAAAACAGGAAAGGGATACTGAGGTGAATAAGAGGGAGTTAGAAATGGCCCTTTTGGCTAAAGGGATCAAGGGGTTTGGAGAGAAAGCAGGAAAGGGGTACTGAGGTGAATGATCAGCCATGATCTTTTTGAATGGTCTACTCCTGCATCTATTTTCTATGTTTCTATGTCTGCAAATGAAGAAATGATGTGTGATGCTGGATTCTACATGTACGCCGACAAAACCAAGGGCAACCACCCGTTGGAAGCACCCAGGTCCAGGCTACCCGATCAGATAGCCTGCGCCTCCGGGACCAATGTGATGCCCCAGGGAATGTGGCCACACACAGAGGGAGCACACCCACTGCGGGGCCAGTGATCAGCAGATGGCAAAGGCACCATTACTGGCACCCTGCCCCAGATCGGCCCTACCTCTCTGGCCACCAGGGCCAGTACTGGGGGCAAGAGGCTAGCACCCTCCAGCTCTCCCGATGGAACCTGGGATGACCAGACTCCCACTACTGCTGAATGGCAGCAGGGAGACACTGTAGCCCTCAAAGGAGGACAGGGAGGCCACACATTCCTGTGGCTCTGCCCACCACTAGGCAATGGCAAAGGCCCTGAAACTCAGCCAGGGGAGCGATCCAAGCCCACCCAGCTGGCAGGGGGTGCAACGCCGCCATCAGACAACCTGGACACAGTCTGGTTACTCTGGAACTAGCGTCCTCACCCACCTGCACCTACATCCCAGGGGCAAGACTGTAATACCACGTATGTACCTTACCTGTAATATGTACTTGTTCCACTACTGCTAAACCCAAACAGTGATGTAACTAATCCCATTTTTTTTTCTCTGTACATGTATGCAAATGCAGATGTCGAGCCACACACATGGTCTATGTATGGGCGGGGGGGGGGGGGGGGGAAATGGATGTATGTAGCCATGGACACACATGGATCGCACCCAGAACCCACTCAACCCCCACTGCAACCTCCAACCGTCCACTGCTGACCATTTCCCAATGTTGTGGCAATAAGGACTTGGGGGTCTAAAGGGAGAGAGCCATTCCCAAGCACAGACAAAATGCAAGAGCTTTGGGCACTCAAGTCGAGGGCCAGAGCACACAGTGCAAAAGACATTGGCACAAGACTTAGTGGGGAGTGATGTTGTGTATGTATAATATAAGTATGTACCCTGTACACTCAATTTACAGTTACATAAGACCACTGAATGTACCTTCACACAGTATACACTATGCCTGCGCCCTCAGAGGGTGTAACTGGTGGAGACCTAGAGATCACCTGCACACTGCAGATAACCAAGTATAAAAGGGAGCTCACCTTACAGTACCCTCAGTCAGGAGCTGTAATAAATGGATTAAGGTCACAACAGTTCAAGTTGTGACTCATGGAGTCATTACTAGAGTGCTTACAGACACAATAGACAGCCTCGGTGTTTTCACACGTTGCAGTTACTATCTGCTACATGCTCCTCCCTAATCTCTGCAGATAGAACTGCTACACTTCCCAACATTGTTGTGTCCTTAGATGGTCTAGTAATGACTCCACAAGGCAGTGTGTTGCACTTGAGCTGTAGTGACCTTAGTCCTTTATTAGTTAACTCCAGAGTGAGGATCACACCTGATGGCCTGCTTTTTATACTAGGCCAGGCACACCTGCACAGGTAACCTACAAGTCTCCCACTACTGTGCCCTCTGGTGGCACACCTTATGATAACACCAACAGTAACCATGTAGGATACATGACATCACTCTCCCCTGAGCCTTTAGTGCAAATTGCCTCTGCATTGACTGTGCTCTGGGCTTAGCTCTACCTGAGATCTATCTGGTTGACCCTTGGCAGGTCGTTTCAATCTTGGGTGAGTGGTTGGTGCAGTAATGTGCTGGTGGTTGCTGTTTGTGTGTGTCCCTGACCACTCCATTCTCCCCCACCTCCCCCCCCCTCCCCCCCCACATCGATTATGGCAGCAGCTCCAAGCATTCATGTACATCCAAGTTCAGGAAAACAGGTTTGCATTACATTTGTGGTTTCATTGTGAGACAAGTACGTTAGACTGGTGAGTTACCTTATCGATGCAGTGACCGGTGCGTAAGGACAAACTAGTTCCAGAACTGCTGGTTGTGTCCCTGCAGTCTGGTGGCAGTGCAGTGTCCGGTGCTGGCAGTGGGAACCCGGTTGGCTCGAGTTGCCTGTTCTTGGGGCTGTTGCCATGGTCCCTAGCATCGGGCCGGTTCACAGATGCCTGTGACCTCCCTGTCCTTTCTTTGCGCCCTGGATCGCTGCTGTTCCCTGAGGAGCTGTCGTCTAGCACTGCACAGGGAACTGCTGACTCGCTAACCTGGGCATTGTTTGGCTTGCGATCCTGACTGGTCCCCTTTGGGCGAACTGTGGCGGGTGACCCTTCATTTACAGGAATGGCCTTGGTGGCGATGGGGTCTGGGGGCTGAGCCTTAGCACAGTTGGCTCTTTCAGGCTCGTGACAGTTGGTGCCATTGGGTGCCTGAGAGGTGAAGCCGATCAGGGGCAGGGTATCGATACCGGTGCCCATTGCCCTGCTGAGGTTGCTTGCTCTGCAGCTCGTGTGTGTTGGCTGCTTGTGGCCACACTCCATGGTGCCTAACTCTGGTCCGAGGGACGCAGGCTACAGCATTGGGTAGCTCACTGGACCTGTGTGCTCCTGATGGATGTTTGCCTGCTGCATTGGCTGCGTGCAGTTGAAGTCCTGCATTGTACAACTTTTTATTACATATGATGGACAATCTGTGGGTCTGATCGTGATTGCGCGACTTTTCATCGCTGGTTGCATGTGCACCTGATCATCAATTACACATTTTGCATGATCGCGTGACTTTTCCTTGCTCATTGCATGTACACAACTCTGATCATCACTTACACATTTTACATGATCAATTACACATTTTGTCTCTGACTTCCAGTTACTATTACATTGCTGCAGTGTGTGGAACTGTCCCTTTAATTGTAGTGGGTTGCAGGTCTCCTTTAAGATTGCTTTACCCCAATCCTCTTCTCCGTTTGATGCCACGTGTTGCTCCATCAGCGCTGCACCTCGTGGTCTTGCCGTGGCCATCTTTTTCTTCGGCGCCTCACCTCGTGGTTTGGGTGCCATTTTTCCTCCATCCATGATGTTGACTGCGGTGATCCTCTTCTTCCTGGGTTCTGCCACCGAGGCTGGGAAGTCGTCTTTGGATCCAATTTTCTTCCTCCGGGGTCCTGCCACTGGAGCCTGGAAGGTGCCTTCGGGTCATCTCAGCTGGATCATCTCCACGCAGTCGTGCTGAGCAGTTTGTGTCTCGGGTGCTGTGCTGGTCTGCTCTCCGGTGCCGGGTCCATCCTCAAGTGAGGGCTTGCTTTGCCTCTGAGTGCAGAGGACGTCGATCGCTGGAGGGGTGAAGTCTTCCCACTTCCAATAGATCTTCTCCATCCACCATCTGCTGAGCAGCATTGCTCCATCACCTGCAACAATCCACAGAGGTAACTTGTGCACCGTGCCATCATGGAATACCTTCACATTCGCGCTACCAACGCCTGTGATAATTTAATCGATGTGGGTGCGCAGCTTTGTCTGAACCGGGACCAACTTGGGTCGTTCAGCTTGATTGCCCCATAGCCTCTCAAAGGCTTCTTGATTCATCACTGACTGGCTCGCCCCCGTGTCCACTTCCTTGAAGACTGGAACGCCATCGATCTTGACTTCCATCTTCAGCGGGGAACTCTCGGTGTGTGCAGGTAAACATTCAATGAACCTCATTGTGGGGCTGGACTGCCTCTCTGCCTATTTGACACTTGTCATTTTTGTCCTTGGGGGTTGGAGGGGTATCTGTGCAGAGGTAGGAGGTGGCAGAATGAAACTTGGTGGACTTTTCAAAGTCAAGTCTCGAGCCTCCAGGTCTGCAGAGACCGACCAGGGTGCTGCCCAGCCAATTTTTCACCCTTCTTGGGTGGGAATCTTTTCCCGTTTTGCCCATTTTTTGGGTCTTTGGTCGGGCTTCATAATCTGCGCTGGATTCGTGGCCATCTGCAGACTCTTCATCGACACAGCGAATCATATTTCTCTTACACATTTGCTGGAGGTGGCCCTTTGTACTGCAGCCTTTGCATACATAGTCTTTAAAGCGACACTGGTGAGCCCTGTGATTCCCTCCACAACGCCAGCATGGAGCTACTCGAATAGCCCCCATCGGCGGACTCTGAATTAAGGGACTCAGGGGCCTGTTCTCTCTTCCCTGAGATGGTTCGCCCTCTACAGTCCAGCCTCTAAATGACGCCACTCTGTGCACAGTACCTGCTGGGTTTGAGGCCTGAGGGTGAGTCATCTGCCTAGAACCACAGGTCGAGGTCAAGAATGACTGGCTCACAGAGATGGCCTTCTGCAGTGTGACTGTGGTATCCGCCGAAAGTAGCTTATGAAGAATGTCCTCGTGGCCAATTCCAATGACAAAAATGTCCCGCAGTGCTTCATTGAAGTGGTTGCCGAACTCGCACAGTGCCGCCAGCCTCTTGAGGTCTGCGGCGTATTTTGCGATTTCCTGGCCTTCGGGCCGTCGGTGAGTATAGAACCAGTGTCTGGCTGTGAGGATGCTCTCCTTGGGCTTGAGATGCTCATGGATCAGGGTTATGAGCTCCTTGTACATCTTGGTCGTTGTCTTCGCTAGTGCCAGCAAGTCCCTGACGAGGCCATAGACGGTGGGCCCACAACTGGTTAGCAAGATAGCTCTGCACTTATCAGCCAGTGTGGCCGGATCGTCTCCTGCCAGGTTGTTTGCTGTGAAGAAATATTTGAGCCTCTACACAAAGGCGTCCCAATCATCACCATCGGCGAACTGCTGCAATGTACCAAGGGTAGCCATTTTTGCGTGAAAGTTCGTAATCTCGTCGCCAATTGTTGTGTACTTAGATGCTCTAGTAATGACTCCATGAGGCAATGTGTTGAACTTGAACTGTAGTGACCTTAGTCCTTTATTTGTTAACTCCAGAGTGAGGATCACACCTGGTGGTCTGTCTTTTATACTTGGCCAGGTACACCTGTACAGGTAACCTACAAGTCTCCCACTGCTGTGCCCTCTGGTGGCACACTTTGTGATAGTACCAACAGTAGCCATGTCGGATATATGACAGACATGCCCTCCCTAATCTCTTCAGATAGAACTGCTACACATCTCGACATGCCCTCCTTAATCTCTGCAGGTAGAACTGCTACACTTCTCTACATGCCCTCCCTAATCTCTGCAGATAGAACTGCTACACTTCCCAACATGCCCTCCCTAATCTCTGCAGATAGAACTGCTACACTTCCCAACATGCCCTCCCTAATGTCAGCAGATAGTACTGCGATGCTTCCCAACATGCCCTCCCTAATCTCTGCAGATAGAACTGCTACACTTCTCGACATGCCCTCCCTAATGTCAGCAGATAGTGCTGCGATGCTTCCCGGGACCCCACCCATGGCCTCAAGGAGCGATTTGGTAAGCTGGACGCACTCTCCAGTCATTCCCATCAAATCTACCACTTCCTGTTCAGGCTGCATTTTGTCAGAGCGGTCTTGACGTCTCAGCCTCCGCGCAGGCGCCAGATGGTCTGCTGCTGCCCTGGGTGTGGTTTCCTGCAACCCACTGGGACCCGGGACCTCGCATGGTGGATAACCGTGAAACATCCCCTCCTGCATAGTGATGGCTGCAGATGTAGCCCTTTGTGCCTACGTGGCATCCTCCAAAGTCAACAACACCATCTCCCCCTCCCCCCACTGTATCCATTTGTTCCTCCTCCTCCTCCTGTGGATGTTGGTCAGGATGGCTGAGGTCGGTGTCATCCAATTCCACTTGTGGCGAGCTAGTGAGGTCTTCTCCAGTATTGGATGTTTCTGAATCATCTGCAAAATATAAAAGAACAGACGACAGGTTAGCAGCAGGGAAGGGGGCAGGGTGACATGTGTAGGCTCACATAGCGCAGGCTCAATTAAAGGATCACGACGAATGATAGTACATCGCATAAACCAAAGCCTAGTCCACACAGTACTTAACATTGAGCCAACCCAGACTGTGGATTTTGCAGGACTTACTACTGTCACACCTGAACGTGGGCTCAGCATCCGCACAGGTGATCGATCTCTGTGACACACCAATCAGACCTGCAACACGACTTTCGAGGTGTGTGGAACCAATATTGCTGAACTGCCACCAGTTTTCCGTTGCTGTCACCGTTTCTGGGACAACTTTTTCTCAAAGATGGCAATAGAAATTTTTAAGAGAGGGGCCTTCTGCTGTCGTGGCACACTCAGATAGTCATCAAAGCACTTATACCATACTGTCTGCATTTAATTAAGTGGTCTGCATAATGTCCCTTTACTTGCATATTGTTCATCACAAAAACATCGAAGTGCAGTGCAGAAAAAAAGCAATCTTTATAATGTGTGATGATCAGAAGCCTAGCGATACCAAGATGTGTCACATTTACAATTTAAGTAATTGGAGTGATTAAATAAAAATATTACTTACTCTGGTTGTCCCGCAAAGATCATGCCACCTCTTCCTGCACTGGTGATGGGTCCTCCTGATGGAGTCCACAGAGAAAACCTGCTCGGCCATGCGTTTCTATGCTTCTGCATTGCAGATGGGTGCTGTTTCCATTTACCCTTCTTTCCAATCTGGCCCCATCTCTCTACAGCTCCTACCAGGGCCTCATTTGCATCCTGGGTAAACTTCCTATCCCTCTTCCTTCACAAATCACCCTGCATTTTTGTTCTTGCAGCACATGTGTGGAAGTATGGAGAACTCTCCTAGAACTTTAAATTCCCTTTAAAAATGGCTGATTCAGACCTGGAACTGTTCTGCACATGCGCAGGACGACCGTTTGTTTTCTCGCAAAATATTTCATAGTTTGTCGTTAATAATGGCACTTTTTTAATGCTTCACCAAACGAAACAAAACATTTGCCAAAATTTATGAGTTTATTTTTTAGTGTTACTTCGGCGACAAAAAAAATTGTTAACCGCGAATAATGTCAAAAAACTGTGATACTATTTGGGCAATTTCTAGCCCATGAATTCTAGCTTGTATACACAACACACAACACAAGTGTATTGAGATGGATATGTGAGGGGTAATTTTCTGATTTTGTATTCCTGGTGGGGAGCCTTGCCCACCGTAAGTGTATCCCGGAAGTTCAGACACATGATTTTCTGACCATTATTTGAAATGGAAGGCAAGTCATATGCAGTATGGGCTCGAATTTCTGAAATGTGTAAGCAGCAGGTGAGGATCCTTGTCAGGATCAAATCAGAAAATGTTCGCCAAGGTGATTAAGGCTAATGATTTAACATGGGAGAGTTTGAAAACTATGGAACAGCTACAGGTAAAATCAGCAACATCTTTCCATCTGAAAACCAGGCCCAAGCAAAGCTTAGTAACATCTTCCCTATTCCACTTCCATTATGTTAAAGCCACTCACATTCTGCACATCCGAGCAGTCGTTGGAGCAAGCAATGCCATTGCACCATGCAGAGCAAAAGGTATCCATTCTCTATCAGACATTATTGCCCTCTACCTCACAAACCCTGGGGTTGTATTTAGCACTCGAAAGTCTCTCTCTTCCAATTCTACCCAAAAGTCTGGCCTCTTAGGTGGATGCAAAAGATCCCTGGCACTATTCGAAGAAGATCAGCTAAGTTAATTCTGGAGCCCTGACTAATGTTTATCTTTCAAATAAAATCACTAAACAGATTATCTGGTCATGATCTCATTGCTGTTTGAGGAAACTTGCTGTGTGCAAATTGGCTGATGTGTTTCCTTATGGCTGGTGTGTTTCCTTCATTATCATAGGCCGTCCCTTGGGGTCGAGGATGACTTGCTTCCCCACTAACTATGAGTACTCAGGTGATTGATGAACACATTTTAAGTGGAAGATGCTTGTGCATGAATTCTTTTAACATGGGGTGGCTGTTGCACACCAGCCACCACACGGGCTTGACGGAGCAAGGTCTTGGCCCAGTGGCAAGACGACTGGAAACCAGGCTCCACCGCATGAATTATACAATTTACATTAAGCTCCTAACCCTCATTAGACCCTTGGTTCCCCACCATTTTAGGTATGCTTTTTGCATCTTTTACTCTGAAGCCAGATACAAAATATTTGTTTAACATTACTGCTATTTCCTTATTCCCCCATAATAATTACTCCTGCCTCAACCTCTAAGGAACTAATGTTTTCTTTAGCTACTCGTTTCCTTTTTACACACTTGTAGAAGCTCTTACAATCTGTTTTTATATTTGCTAGTTTTTGCTCAGTCTATTTTTTCCCTTTATCAATTTTTGAAGATCCCATGGGACTATTTCGAGGACGAACAGGGGAGCTATCCCTGGTGTCCTGGCCAATATTTATCCCTCAATCAACGTAACAAAAAAAAAACAGATTATCTGGTCACTATCACATTGCTGTTTGAGAGAGCTTGCTTGTGCGTAAATTGGTTGCCGTGTTTCCTACATTACACAGTGACCACACTCCAAAAAGTACTTCATTGGCTGTAAAGCGCTTTGAGACGTCTGATGGTCGTGAAAGACGTTATATAAATCCAAGTCTTGTTTCCTTGCATTACAACAGTGACTACACTTCAAATGTAATTAATTGGTTGTAAAGCGCTTTGGGACATCCAGTGGCCATGGAAGGTGCTATATAAATGCAAGTTATTTCAATCTTCTTGGATCGCTAATTTTATCTACATCATGGATTGGGACTGCTAATCCCTTTTAACACTGACCACATGTACTAATTGCAGCTTTTTGAAGATTTTACATTCACAAGATCACAAAATACTTAACAATGAGCAACATAATTCAGCCCAGCTTCGTACATCCATCATGAACAACTCTACCTGCAACCCCCCGCAACCCTCTATTGTTGCATCTAGTTGTGTCTTAAATTATTCCAGGGTTTTCACCACTCCGACTTTTTTTTTTCCATATTGATCATTCTTTTTGTGAAGAAGATCCTCTTGCTATCTTGAACTCCTGGCACACATGGCTCTTGTCTGCACTGCCTCCGATGCTGGAAAGTCTTCCTTGTTTCTCCGTGAGTCTGTTAAGGCCTCTATAATATTGTACATTCAGTCTGATATCTAGTCATTCAACTGATGTACATATGAAATAACAATATATTATTTAATTTTAAATTAATCTTAACATAGAAACATAGAAAATAGGTGTAGGAGTAGGCCATTCGGCCCTTCGAGCCTACACCACCATTCAATAAGATCATGGCTGATCATTCCCTCAGTACCCCTTTCCTGCTTTCTCTCCATACCCCTTGATCCCTTTAGCCATAAGGGCCATATCTAACTCCCTCTTGAATATATCCAATGAACTGGCATCAACAACTCTCTGCGGAAAATAATTCCACACGTTAACAACTCTCTGAGTGAAGAAGTTTCTCCTCATCTCGGTCCTAAATGGCTTACCCCTTATCCTTAGACTGTGACCCCTGGTTAATTTAGATAGGCAGGAACTAAGCAAGTCTGATACTAATGGAATCATTTTAGGATATGGAGTGCAGATAAAAGAAAGGAAGAGTCAGTCAGTGACATGGGTCAACAGTACTGATCTGGAGTATAATCTCACTCTTTCTCGAAAAGAATACACAATAACCATCACTGCCTACATCTCAGTTGGGAACTCCCCTGAGTCTACGTTGACAATGCCCCCAGCAAATCAGGAAGATAAGTGTAACAAATAAAACACACAAATCATTGAGTCAATTGGTAAAGGCAGTGTAAAGCTGAGCCATATCAACCAAAAGTCTCCAGAGTTCAATCTCCAGTTTGTGCTGAATAAGCTGACCTTCGCTAGCATAGTGCTCCTGTGTGAGGAAGGTACATACGTTCCTGCTGAAAAGTGTCTGTGAGATGTGGACAGGATCGGGTTCTGCTCTGATATCTGTCATAGCAGCAAGGCCAAAAAGTCTGATGGAGGAGTGCCAGACAAGGGGGATGCTGGGATCCCAGAAGGAACCTGTAGGTGCTCTTTTTGACACCTTTTAGGGAGCTTAGGCCTCGATCCTAGTCTAGGCCTACAGGTGACCACCACAAACACTAGTGGGCCAGGGGATGCCTGGTCTGACCAGCCGATCTCTGGAAATCATATGCTCTTTGAAAGCCTAGGGCATGGGAACGTTGACATCCGCTTGCGCCAGCCTCGTGGCCCGCGGGGCAATGTCCCCCGCGGGGAGTTAAGGGGTCACTGCAGGGTGTTAAGGGGTTGCCGCGCATGGCAATGATGTCATCGTCTGTTGCTCAGTGGCCCAGGGCGCTAACTGCGGGGCATGCTGCTGCCATAGCAGCTCCTCCACAAACCCCCAGGCAATTTCATGAGAGGTGATAGTGCCCCCCTCCCCGGGGGAAAAGTCTCCTCTACCCCGTTAGTGAGGCACTAACAGGGCTTTCAAATAGAGCAATTTTGCCCTCCACATGTCTTAAGACTTTCATTGATCACTATCCACCAAACAGAGCTTTGGGTAAGGTTGAATTATTCATATTTTCTTGTAGAAATGGTGATATCTAAATTAGTCAAATATCTGTTGAGCAGATGCTATTTCCCTGGTAATGTTTCTCTCACCTGGATCAGCAGGCTGTATACAAGTGAAACGTTCTTCATTCTTAATATTGAAATTTTTTCTGCTTTGTTTGTTCAGTTGCAAAAAGAGAAAAATCAGATGTGCCAGTGGAAATTACAATAAATCTAATTCTGCTCCCCACACCCCCCCGCCTCTCCCCACCAACAGCTCATTGAACATCATAGTATATAAGGTTAAGCAGTTACTGGCAGGAACATTAAAAAAAAATGGTTTCATATTTATTTAAACCCTTACGCTGGCACACAACCAGAGTAAGTCATTGCTATGTAGTTACATCATAAATACATACTATTGTGTTCCTAACACAGATGAGACTGCACACAGGGAGGTTAGAGTAACAGTGACCTCAGTCTTTATTAAGACACTCCAGAGTGAGGAACAGGCCTTAGGGGCCGGCTTATATACAGTGCTCCCAAGGGATGCTGGGATACCTTGGGACTTCAGGGGATGCGCTCCGTGGTGGCAGAACATGGGAGTGCATGCTTTACAGATACACAACATCACTGCCCCCGCAAAGTCAAAGTGAAAACTATTTACAAGGTGAGGCGGTCGGGAGCCTTTCTTTCCCTGGTGGACCGCCTTGGTACAAATATCTGTTCTGGTGTGTTGGCTGTGCCCTCACTGGGCTGGCGTGTTGTTGGCCCTGCAGGGCTGCTGTGTGAGCCTGGCCTTGCTGGGCTGTTGGGCGTGATGGGTTCAATTTCCTGGTCCGGGGTGGTGTCGTTGATCCTTTGGGTGTGTGTTGTGGGTTTGAAAAAGGTGGTGTCTGCTGTGGGTTGTTCAGCGCAGTCTGTGAACCGCAGCCTCGTTTGGTCCAGGTGCTTTCTGCAAATTTGTCCATTGTCTAGTTTGACTACAAACACCCTACTCCTTTCTTTAGCTATCACCATGCCCGCGATCCACTTGGGACCATGTCCATAGTTTAGCACATACACAGGGTCATTCAGATCAATTTCCCGTGACACAGTGGCGCGACCATCGTTTACATTTTGTTGCTGCCGCCTGCTTTCTGATCATGCAGGTTGGGATGAACCAGAGACAGTCTGATTTTAAGTGTCCTTTTCATGAGTAGCTCAGCCGGGGGCACCCCTGTGAGCGAGTTGGGTTTTGTGTGGTAGCTGAGCAGTACTCGGTACAGGCGGGTTTTGAGTGAGCCTTGTGTGACTCGTTTAATGCTCTGTTTGATTGTTTGTACTGCCTGCTCTGCCTGTCTATTGGAGACAGGTTTAAACGGGGCCGAGGTGACATGTTTGATTCCATTGCAGGTCATGAATTCTTTAAATTCGGCACTGGTGAAACATGGCCCGTTGTCACTGACCAGTATGTCAGGCAGGCCGTGGGTGGCAAACATGGCCCTCAGGCTTTCAATGGTGGCGGTGGCGGTGCTTCCCGACATTATTTCACATTCAATCCATTTTGAAAAAGCATCCACCACCACCAGGAACATTTTACTGAGAAAACAGGCCCACATAGTCGAAATGGATCCTCGACCATAGTCTGGAGGGCCAGGACCACAAACTTAGTGGTGCCTCTCTGAGCGCGATGCTCAACTGAGCACATATGCTGCATTGCCGTACACAGGACTCTAAGTCAGAATCGATACTGGGCCACCACACGTGGGATCTGGCTATCACTTTCATCATTACTATCGCCGGGTGTGTGCTGTGGAGATCTGAGATGAACGTGTCCCTGCCCATTTTGGGTAGCACTACGCGGTTACCCCACAACAGGCAGTTTGCCTGAATGGACAGCTCGTCCTTCTGCCGCTGGAACAGCTTGATTAGCTCTTGCATTTCAACGACGTTGCTGGCCCAGCTCCCATGCAGTAAACAGTTTTTTACTAGGGACAGCAGAGGATCTTGGCTGGTCCAAGTCCTAATCTGGCGGGCCATGACAGGTGATTTATCATTTTCAAACGCTTCCATGACCATCAACAAGTCTGCGGACTGCGCCACCATCAAAAAGTTTGCAGGCTGCGCCATTTCCACCCCCGTGGTGGGCAATGGTAGCTGATTGAGAGCATCCGCACAGTTCTCGGTGCCTGGCCTGTGGCGGATGGTATAGTTATACGCTGATAGCGCGAGTGCCCACCTTTGTATACGGGCTGAGGCATTAATATTTATCCCCTTGTTTTCAGCGAAAAGGGATATGAGTGGCTTGTGATCGGTTTCCAGCTCAAATTTGAGGTACTGATGCATTTTCTTTACCCCGAACACATACTCTAATGCCTCTTTATCAATCATGCTGTAGGCCCTCTTGGCCTTAGACAAGCTCTTGGAGGCATAGGCGACAGGTTGCAATTTCCCCGCAACGTTAGCTTGTTGTAATACACACCCAACTCCATACAACGACGCATCACATGCTAGCACAAGTTTTTTACATGGGTTATACAATACAAGCAGCTTGTTGGAGCATAAAATGTTTCTGGCTTTCTCAAAAGCAATTACTTGGTTTTTCCCTATACCCAGTTCTCACATTTACGCAATAACACATGTAGGGGCTCCAAGACGGTGCTTAACCCTGGTCGGAAGTTACCAAAATAGTTGAGGAGTCCCAGGAACGACTGCAGCTCCGTGACGTTCTGTGGCCTGGGCGCGTTCCTGATAGCCTCTGTCATCGCGTCTGTGGGCTGAATGCCATCTGCCATGATCTTTCTCCCCAAGAACTCCACTTCTGTTGCCATGAAGACGCATTTCGACCTCTTCAGCCACAGCCCTATGCGATCCAGTCGCTCGAGGACCTACTCCAGGTTTTGTAGGTGCTTGATGGTGTCCCGACCCGTGACCAATATATCGTCCTGAAAAACCACCGTGCGTGGTACCGACTTGAGTAGGTTCTCCATGTTTCTCTGGAAGATCGCTGCAGCTGACCGAATTCCAAACGGTCATCTGTTGTAGATGAATAGTCCCTTGTGCGTGTTGATGCGTGTGAGGCCCTTCAAAGACTCCTCCAGCTCCTGCGTCATGTAGGCTGAAGTCAGGTCGAGCTTGGTGAATGTCTTGCCTCCTGCCAGCGTCGCAAATAAGTCGTCTGCCTTAGGTAGCGGGTATTGTTCCTGTAGCGAGAAACGATTAATAGTTACTTTATGATCCTGACTGTGCCATCACTTTTGAGTACTGGAACAATTGGGCTGGCCCACTCGCTGAATTCCATTGGGGAGATGATGCCCTCGTGTTGCAGCCTGTCCAGCTCGATTTCCACACTCTCACTCATCATGTGAGGTACTACTCATGCCTTGTGGTGAATGGGTCGTGCCTCTGGGACCAAGTGGATCCGCACCTTCGCCCCGGAAAAGTTTCCAATGCCTGACTCAAAAAGGGAAGAAAATTTGTTAAGAACCTGGGTACATTAGGTCTCATCGACATGTGATAGTACTCGGATGTCATCCCAGTTCTAGCGGATTTTGCCCAGCCCGCTCCTTCCAAGCAGCATGGGGCCATCGCCTGGGACAATCCAGAGTGGCAGTTCATGCACCGTGCCCTCGTAGGTGACCTTGACCATGGCGCTGCCCAGGACAGTGATGAGCTCTTTGGTGTACGTTCTCAGTTTCGTGTGGATGGGGCTCAGGGCTGGTCTGAGTGCCTTGTTGCACCACAGTCTCTCAAACATCTTTTTACTCATGATGGATTGGCTAGCGCCAGTGTTCAGTTCCATGGCTACGGGTAAGCCATTCAATTTTACATTTAGCATTATAAGTGGACATTTCATCGAAAATGTGTGCACCCCCTGTACTTCAGCATCTGCCTCCTTTCTCTGAGTCTCGAAATTGCTTTGATCCACCATGGACCAATCTTTCTCTGCCACGTGGTGGTTAGCAGATTTTGCAGGGGCGTTGCCCCATTGTTCCATAGCTCTTGCAAACATACCCTTTGAAGCGGCATGAATAGGCTGAATGCAAGCCTCCACAACACCAACAAGGTGTGAGTTGCCTTGCATTCATCCTTTGTTGCGGACTCTGAGTCACCTGGGTCACCTGAGGCCTGCTGGCAGTTGCAGACTCATGGTTTCTGCCCTGTAAATTTCTGCTTCCAAACACAGTTCCAGTTAATTTATGAACATTGCTTGCCCTTGTGTGCTGAGGGATTTGTTTGGTGTTATCACTGGTGGACATAAATGCCTGTGCTATCACAATGTCGTTTCTGACCTTCAGATCGCTGGCACGTGTCGAACCGATACCTCGCCATCAGCACACTCTCCCTCGGGTTAAGATGCTCCCGAACCAGTGTACACAGCTCCTCATACGACTTATCTGTGGGTTTCAGCAGAGCCAGAAGATTCTTCATGAGGCTGTAGGTTGGTGCCCCGCAGACCGTGAGGAGGACCGCTCTCCTTTTTGCAGCACTTCCTTCTCCGTCCAGCTCGTTTGCTACAAAGTACTGGTCTAGCCGTTCCACATAGGCTTCCCAGTCCTCACCCTCCGAGAACTTCTCCAGGATGCCCACAGTTTGCTGCATCTTTGCATTGGATTCGTATACTCATCGCCAGTTATTGTGTTCCTAACAAGATGACACTACACACAGGGAGGTTAGAGTAACAGTCACCTCAGTTTTTATTAAGACACACTAGAGTGAGGAACAGGCCTTAGGGGCCGGCTTATATACAGTGCTCCCAAGGGATTCTGGGATCCCTTGGGACTTCAGGAGATGAGCTCCCTGGTGGTGGAACATGGGATTGCATGCTTTACAGATACACGACACATACCATTATAATGACCTTCGGGCATTGCAAAGCGTAAATCAAGGAGTTGCTTAACCGGGTGCCAACGTAAGTCAGCAAGCAGAGGGTTAATGGGTGAACGGGACTTTGTGCGAGTTACGACATGGGCAGCAGAGTTTTGGTGAACTCAAAATAACTTAGGATAGAATGTGGCTAGCCAGCTAGGAGTGCGTTGGAATGGTCATGTCTAGAGGTAATAAAGGCATAGATGAGGGCTTCAGCAGAGGTTGAGGGAGGCAGCTTGAATATAAATGCAATTTTACAGCCCATATCTATGACCTGGAGCAGTTGTATTCAGCGTGAATCTATCCCTGTTACATTAAAATCAAAGCTTTGTTGGTTGAGTTTTGCATAGCTGGTTATACAGTCCACGCTGTTGGCATTATTTCTTCTATCTCTGTTTCTGAATACAATAATGTATGCTGTACATTTTGTGTTTTTCAGAGAAATGAGAAACTGCAACTGTTGTATCATCCACCTTCCTGGATTTCTTGTGAATCAGTGATTTGACGATGTTGTGTATTTTAAGAACAAATAAGTACTGCTGACGTTTTAAGAGAAGTTTCACTTCAAGTCACTGAATGCGGTCATTCTAGTGCACTGTACTTAGTCAAGTATTCCAAATCACGGTGCACAGTCTATTGACTACAAGCAGTTTTAGTTCATTTAAAAAAATACTGAACAACATTGGTTTGTAAATAAGGACTGAGAAACATGCAAGATCCTCTATGGGTGTTTTACCATAGTGAAACAAAAGCAGCTAATAAAACTAAATGGCACTTTATTTCATACAAGGATTATTGGCAGTGCTCTATTTTTCTATTTAGTTGTTACTTTTTCATAGAAACATAGAAACATAGAAAAATAGGTTCAGGAGTAGGCCATTCAACCCTTCGAGCCTGCACTGCCATTCAATAAGATCATGGCTGATCATTCCTTCAGTATCTCTTTCCTGCTTTCTCTCCATACCCCTTGATCCCCTTCACCGTAAGAGCCATATCTAACTCCCTCTTGAATATATCCAGTGAACTGGCATCAACAACTCTCTGCGGCAGGGAGTTCCACAGGTTAACAACTCTCTGAGTGAAGAAGTTTCTCCTCATCTCAGTCCTAAATGGCCTTCCCCTTATCCTAAGACTATGTCCCCTGGTTCTGAACTTCCCCAACATTCTTCCCGCATCTAACCTGTCCAGTCCCGTCAGAATCTTATACGTTTCTAAACCTTCTACTGAATAAAGGCCCAGTTGATCCAGTCTCTCCTCATATGACAGACCAGCCATCCCTGGAATCAGTCTGGTGAACCTTCGCTGCACTCCCTCAATAGCAAGAACGTCCTTCCTCAGACTAGGAGACCAAAACTGAACACAATATTCCAGGTGAGGCCTCACTAAGGCCCTGTACAACTGCAGTAAGACCTCCCTGCTCCTATACTCAAATCCCCTAGCGAAGAAGGCCAACATACCATTTGCCTTCTTCACCACCTGCTGTACCTGCGTGCCCACTTTGCTCTCTAGGATTACGCAAAGTTCTTGTCAGAATTTCCCAGATCCAGCACACAGCCATCCTTCTGTAAATTCTCCAAAAAGTCCAATTCAGGTAAGGTTCTTCACTGCAAGGTTGTTCAATAGAAACTCAGCAACATGCTTGAAACTATTTTAGATGTACATGTTAACTTGTTTTTTTAAGTGTTCATGGTCATGCCTCTGTAAACCCTTCCAGCGTGTTAACTCCATCCCTCCCTGAACTCTGTTCCTCCGACTCTGGCCTCATTTGCATACTGTCATGTGTGTATGCTTGGGTTTACTAGCCACCAGGTGGTGCCACTGTCGGAGGTCATTGGGCTGTGCACACGAGTGTGCGGCCCAGGTATAAAAGGCCAACCATCTTGTAATGTAATCACTTTGGGCCCTAATAAAGTAGAGCCAGGTTTGTAAAAGTTTGTAGTTTACAGTAGTCTATTGAGTTATTGCATACACAACACATACCCACTCCCTTCACCCCACCATTGGTGGACGTGCCTTCAGCCATTTAGGACCCATGCTAGGGAATTCCTTCCTTAAACTCCCTACATCATAAATTCTATCCTCATAGGATTACGTAGGATTACATAGGATATACAACACAGAAACAGGCTACTCGGCCCAACTAGTCCATGCTGCACTTGAACCTCCTCCCGTCTTTCCTCATATAAATCTATCAGCATAACCCTCTATTCACTTCTCCCTTATATGCCTGTCCATCCTCTCCTTAAATACATCGATACTATTTGCTTCAACCACTGCTTGTGATAGCGAGTTCCACATTCTCACCATCTTTGGGTAATAAAGTTTCTTCTGAATCCCTATTGGATTTCTTGGTGATTATCTTATATTGATGGCCTCTAATATGCTCTTCTCCACAAGTGGAAATATTCTCTCTGTATTTAGTCTATCAAAACCTTTCATAATTTTAAAGACCCTCAGCCTTCTTTTTTCAAAAGAAAAGAGGCCCAGCCTGTTCATCCTTTCCTGATATGTATACCTTTGCATTTCTGGTATCATACTTGTAAATCTTCTCTGCACCCTCTCCAGAGCCTCTATATCCTTCTTGTAATATGGCGACTAGAACTATACACAGTACTCTAAGTGTGGTCTAATCAAGGATCGATACAGGTTTGTCATAACACCCCTACTTTTCAATACTATTAAGGAGGAGAAATTCGGTCGCGCCTCTGTTGCAGCATTGTCCCGGTAAATTTTGCGCGTCCAATGGTTTGCATCTGCTGCTGCAAAATTCATCAGCTTGGCCCGGAGTTTGGAACGGAGCGCTAAAGGAGACGTTGCACACCTCTATTAGGGTGCGAGGCTGGCTGAACAAGCGAAAATCCCGAGCTAAGCAGCTGGTCTCGGAGCGCCATAAGAGAGGCTTCCGTGGAGAAAAAAAACCTGGAAAAAACCCAACTAAAATATTCCCAATTCATTACTGAGGTGTCACCAACATAAATCGCAAAAAGAGAAACAATCACACTTATTGTGTTCCTAACACAGATGAGGCTGCACACAGAGAGGTTAAAGTAACAGTGACCTCAGTCTATATTAAGACACTCCAGAGTGAGGAACAGGCCTTAGGGGCCAGCTTACATATAGTGCTCCCAAGGGATGCTGGGATACCTTGGGACTTCAGGGGATGCGCTCCCTGGTGGCGGAACATGGGAGTGCATGCTTTACAGATACACAACATCACTCCCCCTCCCAAAGTCCAAGTGAAAACTATTTACAAGGTGAGGCGGTTGGGAGCCTTTCTTTCCCTGGTGGACCGCCTCGGTACAAATGTCCGTTCTGGTGTGTTGGCTGTGCCCTCGCTGGGCTGGCGTGTTGTTGGCCCTGCAGGGCTGCTGTGTGAGCCTGACCTTGCTGGGCTGTTGGGCATGATGGGTTCAATTTCCTGGTCCGGGGTGGTGTCGTTGATCCTTTGGGTGTGTGTTGTGGGCTCGAAAAAGGTGGTGTCTGCTGTGGGTTGTTCAGCGCAGTCTGTGAACCGCAGCCTCGTTTGGTCCAGGTGCTTTCTGCAAATTTGTCCATTGTCTAGTTTGACTACAAACACCCTACTCCTTTCTTTAGCTATCACCGTGCCCACGATCCACTTGGGACCATGTCCATAGTTTAGCACATACACAGGGTCATTCAGATCAATTAACCGTGACACAGTGGCGCGACCATCGTTTACATTTTGTTGCTGCCGCCTGCTCTCTACCTGATCATGCAGGTTGGTGTGAACAAGCGAGAGTCTGGTTTTAAGTGTTCTTTTCATGAGTAGCTCAGCCGGGGGCACCCCTGTGAGCGAGTTGGGTCTCGTGCGTAGCTGAGCAGTACTCTGTACAGACGGGTTTGGAGTGAGCCTTCTGTGACTCGTTTAAGGCTCTGTTTGATTGTTTGTACTGCCCGCTCTGCCTGCCCATTGGAGGCTGGTTTAAACGGGGCCGAGGTAACATGTTTGATCCCACTGCAGGTCATGAATTCTTTAAATTCGGCACTGGTGAAACATGGCCCGTTGTCACTGACCAGTATGTCAGGCAGGCCGTGGGTGGCAAACATGGCCCTCAGGCTTTCAATGGTGGCGGTGACGGTGCTTCCTGACATTATTTCACATTCAATCCATTTTGAAAAAGCATCCACCACTACCAGGAACATTTTACCGAGAAACGGGCCCGGACAGTCAACATGGATCCTCGACCATGGTCTGGAGAGCCAAGACCACAAACTTAGTGATGCCTCTCTGGGCGCATTGCTCAACTGAGCACCTGCGCTGCATTGCCGTACACAGGACTCTAAGTCAGAGTCAATACCGGGCCATCACACGTGGGATCTGGCTATCGCTTTCATCATTACTATACCCGGGTGTGTGCTGTGGAGTTCCGAGATGAACGTCTCGCTGCCCTTTTTGGGTAGCACTACGTGGTTACCCCACAACAGGCAGTCTGCCTGAATGGACAGCTTATCCTTACGTCACTGGAACAGCTTGATTAGCTCTTGCATTTCAACGGGGATGCTGGCCCAGCTCCCATGCAGTACACAGTTTTTTACTAGGGACAGCAGAGGATCTTGGCTGGTCCAAGTCCTAATCTGGCGGGCCGTAACAGGTGATTTATCATTTTGAAATGCTTCCATGACCATCAACAAGTCTGCGGGCTGCGCCACCATCAACAAGTTTGCAGACTGCGCCATTTCCACTCCCGTGGTGGGCAATGGTAGCCGACCGAGAGCATCCGCACAGTTCTCGGTGCCTAGCCTGCGACGGATGGTATAGTTATACGCTGATTGCGCGAGTGCCCACCTTTGTATGCGGGCAGTGGTATTAGTATTTATCCCCTTGTTTTCAGTGAACAGGGATATGAGGGGCTTGTGATCAGTTTCCAGGTCAAATTTGAGGCCAAACAGGTACTGATGCATTTTCTTTACCCCGAACACACAAGCTAATGCCTCTTTCTCAATCATGCTGTTGGCCCTCTTGGCCTTAGACAAGCTCCTGGAGGCAGAGGCGACAGGTTGCAACTTCCCCGCAATGTTAGCTTGTTGCAATACACACCCGACTCCGTACGACGACGCGTCACATGCTAGCACAAGTCTTTTACACGGGTTATACAATACAAGCAGCTTGTTGGAGCATAAAATGTTTCTGGCTTTCTCAAAAGCAATTACTTGTTTTTTTTCCCCATACCCAGTTCTCACCTTTATGCAATAACACATGTAGGGGCTGCAAGAGGGTGCTTAACCCCGGTAGGAAGCTATCAAAATAGTTGAGGAGTCCCAGGAATGACCGCAGCTCCGTGACGTTCTGTGGCCTGGGCACGTTCCTGATAGCGTCTGTCTTGACGTCTGTGGACCGAATGACGTCCGCCGCGATCTTTCTCCCCAAAAACTCCACTTCTGTTGCCATGAAGACGCATTTCGACCTCTTCAGCCACAGCCGTACGCGATCCAGTCGCTGGAGGACCTATTCTAGGTTTTGTAGGTGCTCGACAGTGTCCCGACCCGTGACGAATATGTCGTCCAGAAAGACCACCGTGCGTGGTACCGACTTGAGTAGGCTCTCCATGTTTCTCTGGAAGATCGCTGCAGCCGACCGAATTCCAAACGGACATCTGCTGTAGATGAACAGTCCCTTGTGCATGTTGATGCAGGTGAGGCCCTTCGAAGACTCCTCCAGCTCCTGCATCATGTAGGCCGAAGTCAGGTCGAGTTTGGTGAACGTCTTGCCTCCTGCCAGCGTCGCAAATAGGTCGTCTGCCTTAGGTAGCGGGTATTGTTCCTGTAGCGAGAACCGATTAATAGTTACTTTATAATCGCCGCAAATCCTGATCGTGCCATCACTTTTGACTGCTGGAACAATCGGGCTGGCCCACTCACTGAATTCCATTGGGGAGATGATGCCCTCGCGTTGCAGCCTGTCCAGCTCAATTTCCACTCTCTCGCTCATCATATGAGGTTGCGCTCGTCCCTTGTGGTGAATGGATCATACCTCTGGGACCAAGTGGATCCGCACCTTCGCCCCGGAAAAGTTTCCAATGCCTGGCTCAAAAAGGGAAGAAAATTTGTTCAGAACCTGGGTACATGAGGCCTCATCGACATGTAATAGCACTCGGATGTCATCCCAGTTCTAGCGGATTTTGCCCAGCCAGCTCCTTCCAAGCAGTGTGGCACCATCGCCTGGGACAATCCAGAGTGGCAGTTCATGCACCGTGCCTTCGTAGGCGACCTTGACCATGGCGCTGTCCAGGATAGTGATAAGCTCTTTGGTGTACGTTCTCAGTTTCGTGTGGATGGGGCTCAGGGCTGGTCTGAATGCCTTGTTGCACCACAGTCTCTCAAACATCTTTTTATTCATGATGGATTGGCTAGCGCCATTGTCCAGTTCCATGGCTACGGGTAGCCATTCAATTGTACGTTTCGCATTATAGGTGGTCATTTAGTCGAAAATGTGTGCACCCTGTGTACTTCAGCATCTGCCTCCTCTCTCTGAGATTCAAAATTGCTTTGATCCACCATGGACCGATCTTCCTCTGCCACGTAGTGGTTAGCAGATTTTGCAGAGCTTACAGCTCGTGTGCAAGCTCGTTGGAGATTCCCCATTGTTCCACAGCTCTTGCAAACATACCCTTTGAAGCGGCATGAATAGGCTGAATGCAAGCCTCCACAACGCCAACAAGGTGTGAATTGTCTCGCATTCATCCTTTGTTGGAGACTCTGAGTCATCTGGGTCACCTGAGGCCTGCTGGCAGTTGCAGACTCGTGGTTTCTGCCCTGTAAATTTCTGCTTCCAAATACAGTTCCAGTTAATTTGTGAACATTGCTTGCCCTTGTGTGCTGAGAGATTTGTTTGGTGTTATCACTGGTGGACATAAATGCCTGTGCTATCGCAATGGCCTTACTGAGCGTCGGTGTCTCTACAGTCAAAAGTTTTCGTAGGATGGTATCGTGGCCAATGCCATATCCAAAAAAGTCTCTGATCATCTGCCCCAGGTAGCCATCAAACTCACATTGTCCTGCAAGTCGCCTTAGCTCGGCGATGTAGCTCGCCACTTCCTGACCTTCAGATCGCTGGCACGTGTAGAACCGATAAACTGATATCTCGCCATCAGCATGCTCTCCCTCGGGTTAAGATGCTCCAGAACCAGTGTACACAGCTCCTCATACGACTTATCTGTGGGTTTCACCGGAGTCAGAAGATTCTTCTGGTCAGTGCCCCGCAGACCGTGAGGAGGACCGCTCTCCTTTTTGCAGCATTTCCTTCTCCGTCCAGCTCGCTGGCTACAAAATACTGGTCTAGCTGTTCAACATAGGCTTCCCAGTCTTCACCCTCTGAGAACTTCTCCAGGATGCCCACAGTTTACTGCATCTTTGCATTGGATTCATATACCCGTCGCCAGTTATTGTGTTCCTAACACAGATGACACTGCACACAGGGAGGTTAAAGTAACAGTGACCTCAGTCTTTATTAAGACACTCCAGAATGAGGAACCGGCTTTAGGGGCCAGCTTATATGCAGTGCTCCCAAGGGATGCTGTGATCCCATGGGACTTCAGAGGATGCGCTCTCTGGTGGCGGAACTTAGGAGTGCATGCTTTACAGATACACAACAACACTTACCTGAAGTAGACATTTCTTCAATCATTTCGGCCGGTGCAGCTTGGAGCATGTGTGATCCAAATATCGAGCTGGTATTGCAACCAGGGCCGTTGCATACCGGCTCGCCTCTCCCGGGCTGTGCTGCTCTATGACCCCTAAGCTTGCCACCGAATGTGCCGGCGGGGTGCTGGAAGCTGGCCGCTCGGCCACAAGTGCTTTCTGCTGCCATTGCCACCCCTCCAGGGCGTTAAGAGGGGCAGCAAAAGACTGAAAATGCAGTCCATTACCTCTAGAAATAAACCCTATTGCTTTGTTTGTTTTTTTATGATCTTACTAACCCGTGTCGCAACTATTAGTGATTTGTGTATTTGTACTCCAAGATCCCCTTGGTCCACTACCCCACCGAGACTCACACCCCCCACGTAATAAGTGTCCTCCCCATTCTTCCTACCAAAATGTAATACCTCACATTTATCTATGTTGAACTTCATTTGACAATTATATGCCCATTCTGCAAGCTTATTAATGTTCTCCTATAATTTGTTGCAGCCCTCCTCAGTATCGACTATCCCTCCCACCCCCAAATTGATGTCATCCACAAATTTAGAAATTGTGTTTTTGAGTCTAAATCGTGAATATAAATTGTGAACAACAGTGGTCCCAGCATTGATCCACGTGGAACACCACGACCCACCTTCTGCCACTGTGAATAGCTACTGTTTACCCCTACTCTCTGCTGTCTGTCTTGAAGCCAGCTAACTATCCATTTTGCTACTTGTCCCCTAACTCCACATTCCCTAACCTTGTTCATCAGTCTATTATGGGGTACCTTATCGAAGGCCTTTTGAAAGTCTAGATAAATTACATCTCCCTCTCTAAGACCCTCCTTAAAACCCATCTCCAAGACCAAGCTTTTGGACACACCTCCTACTACCTCTTTCTTTGACTTGCCGTCCATTTTTTTATGACTCCTCTGTAAAGCACATTTGAATATGTTTCTGCATTAAAGGCATTATATAAATAAATGTAAGTAGTACAGGATTGATTTTGAAATCAGTTCTGAGCAAGATTCCCATCATAGAAATGTAATCATAGACAGAGGCCACGGCTAGCCGCACACTGGAACTATCTAGTCTCGCCCCACTTTCCTGTTTTTCATCGTAACCTTAAACATTTTTCTTCTAAAATTATTTATACAACTCTTTTTTAAATGCCTTGTTTAAATTACCTTCAATAGACACTTGTGAAACTGCATTCTACATTCCAATAATCCTCTGTGTAAAACAACTTCTTCTCACTTCCACTTTAATCTTCAAGCACTAAGCCTTCGTTTTATACTGATGCATCAATTGGAGGAAGAAACCTTTCACTATTTACCCTCTTTAACATTTTCATAATTTTGAATACTTCTGTTACATTTTCTCTTAACCTTCCCTACAGTAGTGAATGCAGACCTGGTGTTTGAAGTCTCTCATATTTATATTCTCTCATACTTGGTATCATCCTAGAAATTCAATGTTGCACCTTTTCCATGGCTCCATTATCCCTTCTATAAAGGGGTGCCAAAAACTGCACACGGAACTCCAAATGTGGCCCAGAACAAATTCATCATCACCTCTTCACTTTTGTATTCAATGCCCCCATATATAAAACCCAGAATGCTATTCTCCCTTTTTATGGCTTCTTCCACCTACAATCCTGTTTTGTGTTATCCATACCTCTTCATCTTTATGATCCTTCTCTCCACTGAGAATTGGACTATTTAAGGCAATATTTACCTGTTCTTTTTCAAAAAAAAGGAATAATTTCTCACTTAGCTTTGTTGAAATATATTTGCCACATACCTGCCCACTCTCCAAACCTGTCTATGTTCCCTTGTTTTCTACCTCAGATTTCTGTGCCCCTCCAATATTTTGATGCTTTGCGTTGCTCATGTTCAAATCATTATTTATATGGAGAACAAGGGAGTTCTCAACACAGATCCCTCAGTGCATCACAAGCTACATCTGAACAATCCACTTAGTGGATTCTGTGATTATTATTATTCTGTGATTAATATTATGCCATCTTGTTTAGTGCATTTTGTGTTTATTTACATGGAATCGTGTTTAGTGATCAGTATATTCATGATTTGCATTTATATTGCTATTTCTCACCAACAGAAACTCCACTGCCGGTGACAAATCAGCAGTGCAAATGACCAGCAATGCAAATGAGGTGGCACTACTGCCACTAGAGGGTGTGTACATCTGCAGAAGAGGAGGTCATGTTTTTCTGTAGCTGGTAAGGCAGCCCAGCATGTTATCCGGGTCAGAGAAGATGCTTTGTGCTCACTGTCCTGTGTAGACAATCACAATCATGAGGTGAAAATATGTCTGCCACAGACAACAACTTTAAAACAACTGTGCACATGCAGACCTGTTTTAAATTAAAGAATGTAAACAAAGCCAACACATTAGAACTGGTTCTGAATGTGTTGTTCGACATCAGAAACACATGAGCTGAATTTTCCTTGGTGGTAGTGGACACGATCGGTGGCGGGTCAGGTGGGAAAGTTATTTTATTTGACAGCGGGTCAGGAACCCACTGTTAGCTTGCTCCCACGCACCTTTCCCACAGGTGCATCTGTCAGTGTGAAGCTCCCAAAGCAAGCGCTCTGCTCGGCAAACGAGCCAAAGGTGGGCAGAGGAAACATTACAAGGACACCCTCAAAGCCTCCCTGATAAAGTGCAACATGCCCACCGACACCTGGGAGTCCCTGGCCAATGACCTCCCTAAGTGGAGGAAGTGATCAGGGAGGTCGCTGAGCACCTTGAGTCTCATCGCCGAGAGCATGCAGAAATCAAGCACAGGCAGCGGAATGAATGTGCGGCAAACCAGTCCCACCCTCCCTTGATCTCAACGACTATTTGTCCCACCTGTGACAGGGACTGTTCTTCGCATGTTGTACTGTTCAGCCACCTAAGGACTCATTTTAAGAGTGGAAGCAAGTCTTCCTCGATTCCGAGGGACTGCCTATGATGATGATGACCCAAATGGCAGCGGCGGGGGCCGGGACATATGTAGCATCTCTCAATACGTTACACATCGCTGCATTCGGCTTGTTACAAAGGCTCTGTACACCTGCAGAATGGACTTCAGACAGTTCCCGATGAGCAGGGACAGCCAGACTGAGTGAGCACTTGGGTTTGGCAGAATTGTGGGCCTCCCGAGGGTTCAAGGGGCCACTGACTGCACACAATGCCCATTCCACAACACAGAGGTATTCAGAAACCGAAAGGGATTCCACTCCCTAAACGTCCAGCTGGTGTACGACCACACTCAGCGCACAGTGAATGCCCGCTATCCAGGGAGTGCACATGGTGCTTTCATCTTGCGTGAGAACAGACGGATTGGGCCTCAGAATCCGGAGTCCAAAGTGTCACCACAACTTGCTGACCTGCTTCGGCACCGTCACTTCCCCGTTGGACAGTGGGGAACACAGAGAGGAAGGCACCAGTCAACGACCGCATGACATCACCAAGCTGAAGCGCAGCTTGTGCCTGCGATGGGATTGTTGCTGCGACGTTATCCATGGCACCCCCCACACACTCGCTGCTGGAGGCCACCTGCCTCTGTGAGTGGGCAAGGATGGCCTTGCTAGAGTCCTCAGATGTACCGACAATATGTGAGGCAGCCTCCGCAACACTCACAGCAAGTTTGTCGATGCTCTCAGGGATCCTACCCAATGCACCCATGAGGTTGTGGTGTATTTCCCGCTTCTCCCTGGACATTGTCACCAAGTTCTGGTCCACATCGGCCTGTTCTTCAGCAGGAATACTGTGTCGACTCACCCTCCTGGGTGATGGCCTCCGAACTTCCCCTGCCGCTGGGCGTTGCTGTAGACCACTGGGGCCAGGAACCTCAGAGTCCTCAAACCCCGGGAAATCGCCTTCATCCCAGGTATTGTGTCGACTGTTGGACTGTGAGGTTCAGGCAGCACACTCTCATCCCCCTCCCTCATCATCTCCCCCGTGGCCAGATGTAGATGTTCGCAGGAAGGCTGGCGCGCTTGTGGCTGGTCATCTGTAAGCAGAAATGTGACGTCTGGTTAGCAGCAAGGGAGAGGACAAAGTGATAGCAGGAAGGTGACATTGGGCATGTATATGTAATGGGGCTAGGCCACTTGATATTCGGGGTCAAGGAAGTCACATCAGTCAGAAATTCCATTTACATACCCTCACTACCCGAAGGGGGCTCAGCATCACCACAGGCCACTCTATGAACTGGGGTGCCCAAGAGGGCTGACATTCGCTGCTCGATGTCGGTGAGCTCCAGCAGCTCCGGCTGTCCATCTTCTGTTCGTCGTTGCTCCCGTCTGTAGTGAGAGAGCTTGGCCTGCAATAAGTGCAAGAGAAAGGGTTCAGTATGGGTCCATCTCCTGCTGTACCACATGTGCCTTCCATAGTTCAATAGCTGCCAGTGTGTGGATGTGTAAATGTCTTCAGTTCAATCTGGCGTTTTTCAAAGCTTATGAGGAGGTGAGAGGCAGGTAGACTAGTGGCTCAGGGTGATGTTTGGAAAACGCATATCAACAATGCAAGTGCAATGCGAGAAGGCTTGACAATGATTCGGGTACAAGTGGGTCCGTGCATCCTGAATGCAGAGGCAATGGCTGGAGAAGTGAGCCTCCAGCTTTCTGCTGCATTCGACAACCACACCATGGCTTGCAACACATTGAGAAGGGGCAGCTCCATCAAAGACTTAACATTGATCTTGGAAGCATGGCAAGCCTACATAAATGTGAAGGGTACTCACCCTGATGACCCTCGTGAGGTCATTGAACTTTTTATGGCAATGTGTGTCAGTTCTGGCCACCGTGTCTGCTGCTGACACCTCCTGGGCAATCTCCCTCCAGCTTCATTTAAATATGCTGGGCAACAGCCTCCCTCCCCAACCAGATAGAATGCAGACCACCTCCTTTCAAAAGCCTGCACTAAGGCCTCAGCAGCCGCTGAAGAGAACCTTCGGGCACACTGCCTGCTCTCTTGCTGCGCCATCTCTGCTGCTGTGTCTGAAGTGGGCTGGGTCATCTGCACATGTGCGCAGGAAACCACCGTGTCCTAAAGAATCGCCTGCACCCGGGAAAATTGAAAGGCATCTGCGCATGCGCAATATGGCGATCTTTTTTAATGCCTCGATTTTTGGCTGGGGCACAAAAACTTCCTTGTGTCACGCCTGATTTTGCGCCCCCGATCATGGAACATCATTTTTTGGCAACATTTTCAGACAAGGCCGCAAACTTTTTCCAGGCACTATCAGGATCACCCCGTCGCCATTACCGCCCCAAAATCACAAAAGCTGAAAATCCAATCCATGGGGACGGATTTGAGAGGCGACAACACGCTCAAAGACTTTGGAGAGGAAAGGAAGGTTGGAGAGGGGTTTGCAAGGACAGAGGGGCCAGTGCTTTTTGTTTTGAGGAGAGGGGTGATTATGGAGGATTTAAAGGAGATGGGGACAGTACCTGAGGAGGGAGAACCGTTAACAATCTCAGCTAATATGGGAGCCAAAAAAGGAACTTAGATGGTCAGTAGTTTGGTGGGAATAGGGTTGAGGGAGCAGGAAGTGGGTCTCATGGACAAGCTGAGCACAGAGAGGTTCGTGAGGGGAGATCAGAGAGAAACTAGGGAAAGATGCGAGTTCATGGCTAGGCCAGGGGGAACCATAGAGGGAGTTTGGCTCGGTGGGCTAGGGGAAGGAAGGGAAGTGGCAGAGGTAGTTGAATCTTAGAAACAAAGAAGTCTATGAGCTCCTCACACTTGTTGTCGGAGGTGAGGTTGGAGGAGACAGGGGAGTGGGGTTTAAGAAAACAGCTAGCAGTAGAGAATGGAAGCTGGGGTATATCTTTGCGCTTCAGAATGACGAGAGCAGGACCCGATAATGCTTTATGTGGTCCAGACAGATCTGGCAGTGAATGGCTAAACCAGTTGTCTGCCGTATCCTAACAAGTCTGCGTCCCTAGGACTTGAACGGCCAGGGTGAGAGAGAGTAATTGTTTTAACATGGACTGGGGCATTACAGTTGGTGAGGGTGTGGTTGAGCAGATCGATAGCTGCCGAAATATCATGGTGAATGAAGGACCAAAGGGCTCAACAGTTGGATCTTGCAAGAGAGTTGGGAATGAGTTTTTTCCAGGGGCGCACACAAAAGGAAGTAGAGTTGGATGGAAGGAGGAGGATGTGGGTGGAGAGCGATACGAGAAAGTGGTCAGAGATGGCCTTATCTGCAATTGACACAATGGGATAGAAACATAGAAACATAGAAAATAGGTGCAGGAGTAGGCCATTTGGCCCTTCTAGCCTGCACCGCCATTCAATGAGTTCATGGCTGAACATGCAACTTCAGTACCCCATTCCTGCTATAGAAACAGGCCACGAGAAATGGCAAGGTTGAGGGGGTGGCTGTGAATTTGGGTTGGGCAGTTTACATGGAGGGAGAGATTAAGAGAGAATAGGAGCGTAGTGAACAGAGGAGAGAGAGTGTGATGAATTGAGATGGAGGTTGAAATCACTGAGGCTGAGAAGCCGCTTGGTGCAGAGGCTGTGGGAGAAAAGCAGTGAAGATATCTCAGTAATAATATTTTTATGGTACTTGGGTGAGCGGTAGAGAACAAGAATTTTATATGAGATATGAGAGGCGTGGAATAAGGTGAGGTGCTCAAAGGAGGAGAAAGTGCCAGAGGAGTAGGAGACAGACCCAGGTGTGATTTGCTGATGAGAGCCACAGTGCCACCACATGGTGCTGGGCGGGAAGGTCAGCGAGAGAGTAGTATGGGACAGTTGGGGTTGCTGCTTGTGAGGAGGCAGCAACGAGTGCCTCGATGGGCCCTTCGTAGGATGCCAAGAGAGGCACAGAGGGAAGCTGTAGGTTTATCTAAGAGGGTGTCAAGCCTGAGACTGCAGCAGGAGAGTAGGAAGATTGAAGAGCAATGAAGGATTGGGGTAGGGATTTGGGAGGGCAGAGTATCCAAGAAAGGAGAGATGAAAGGACGCATGACGACAGGAGAGAACAGTTAGGGAGGGATAGAGAGAAATGGAAAAGGGGGAGATAAAAGTGGAAATAGGCGTATAAAAACCACTTCCTTTTAGGTTTTAGGTAAGAATTTGTCTGTTTCATGTCCTAGCTCCAAAACCAACTATGTAAGATAGCCAGAAAACTGGTTTGTTGAAATCTTCCCTCCAATCCGATTCACCTGAAGTATGTCAGGAAAGTAAATGCCTATATGTTTGCTGTAAATGAACCTTGTTTTATTGTTTTAAGGAAATCTACATATGATTTGTTATTTGTTTTGCACCAACAGAACATTGGATGGAGCAGGCCCTACTGTATGCTTAATAACCAGTCCTCCTCACTTTACCCCAGCAGCTCCCAGTACATCCTCCAAGTATCCATTCTTTGTGTGTGATCCTAGAAAGTATGTGACAGGCCAGTTCATCGACAGAGAAAGCTGTTGACTCTTGGATCTTATTGCTCATGAAAATGCTAATATCATATCTGGAGGTGTGAAACTGAATATAAACATCACAAGATTACAATATATGTTTTAATGTAATTTGTTCAGTCATTTTCTTTATTACAGTTTTACCATGGGCTCTATAAAAGGAAATCTACATATGAGGGAAATAATATTGACATGACACAACATACTAAGGATACACACTATACAATAAAGTTATATATAAGCTGGGGTATGGTTCTATGAGCCCTCAAAATCCTACCCCAATGGTAATTTTTAAGAGTGAACAATAAGTATCTGGTCAATTTTACTCAAATAAGATATCATACCCAGGCTAGACACTGTCCTCATCCAATATACCTACGTGCACTTTACAGCAAGGAAAGCTATCAGGAACACTAATACTGTTTTGAGCTTTTCCTTTTCCAGCCCCAGGATCCAGAGGTATTTGGAGGATTCATGCTTCTATCAGGAGAGGGCAGTTAGTTCAGATCTGAACAAACATCAAACCTGCTTTTGCTTTGAGACTATTTCACACTCATTACTCTTCCTGTACAGCAAAATTCTAAAAGGACAAAGGGTGTTAAAAAAAACAAGCCTGAATACTTTGTGTCTTAATGCAAGGAGTATCCGCAATAAGGTGGATGAATTAATTGTGCAAATAGATGTTAATAAATATGATGTGATTGGGATTACGGAGACGTGGCTCCAGGATGATCAGGGCTGGGAACTCAACATTCAGGGGTATTCAACATTCAGGAAGGATAGAATAAAAGGAAAAGGAGGTGGGGTAGCATTGTTGGTTAAAGAGGAGATTAATGCAATAGTTAGGAAAGACATTAGCTTGGATGATGTGGAATCTATATGGGTAGAGCTGCAGAACACCAAAGGGCAAAAAACGTTAGTAGGAGTTGTGTACAGACCTCCAAACAGTAATAGGGATGTTGGGGAGGGCATCAAACAGGAAATTAGGGGTGCATGCAATAAAGGTGTAGCAGTTATAATGGGTGACTTTAATATGCACATAGATTGGGCTAGCCAAACTGGAAGCAATACGGTGGAGGAGGATTTCCTGGAGTGCATAAGGGATGGTTTTCTAGACCAATATGTTGAGGAACCAACTAGGGGGGAGGCCATCTTAGACTGGGTGTTGTGTAATGAGAGAGGATTAATTAGCAATCTCATTGTGCGAGGCCCCTTGGGGAAGAGTGACCATAATATGGTGGAATTCTGCATTAGGATGGAGAATGAAACAGTAAATTCAGAGACCATGGTCCAGAACTTAAAGAAGGGTAACTTTGAAGGTATGAGGCGTGAATTGGCTAGGATAGATTGGCGAATGATACTTAGGGGGTTGACTGTGGATGGGCAATGGCAGACATTTAGAGACCGCATGGATGAATTACAACAATTGTACATTCCTGTCTGGCGTAAAAATAAAAAAGGGAAGGCGGCTCAACCGTGGCTATCTAGGGAAATCAGGGATAGTATTAAAGCCAAGGAAGTGGCATACAAATTGGCCAGAAATAGCAGCGAACCTGGGGACTGGGAGAAATTTAGAACTCAGCAGAGGAGGACAAAGGGTTTGATTAGGGCAGGGAAAATGGAGTATGAGAAGAAGCTTGCAGGGAACATTAAGGTGGATTGCAAAAGTTTCTATAGGTATGTAAAGAGAAAAAGGGTAGTAAAGACAAACGTAGGTCCCCTGCAGTCAGAATCAGGGGAAGTCATAATGGGGAACAAAGAAATGGCAGACCAATTGAACAAGTACTTTGGTTCGGTATTCACTAAGGAGGATACAAACAACCTTCCGGATATAAAAGGGGTCAGAGGGTCTAGTAAGGAGGGGGAACTGAAGGAAATCTTTATTAGTCGGGAAATTGTGTTGGGGAAATTGATGGGATTGAAGGCCGATAAATCCCCAGGGCCTGATGGACTGCATCCCAGAGTACTTAAGGAGGTGGCTTTGGAAATAGCGGATGCATTGACAGTCATTTTCCAACATTCCATTGACTCTGGATCAGTTCCTATGGAGTGGAGGGTAGCCAATGTAACCCCACTTTTTAAAAAAGGAGGGAGAGAGAAAACAGGGAATTATAGACCGGTCAGCCTGACCTCAGTAGTGGGTAAAATGATGGAATCAATTATTAAGGATGTCATAGCAGTGCATCTGGAAAATGGTGACATGATAGGTCCAAGTCAGCATGGATTTGTGAAAGGGAAATCATGCTTGACAAATCTTCTGGAATTTTTTGAGGATGTTTCCAGTAAAGTGGACAAAGGAGAACCAGTTGATGTGGTATATTTGGACTTTCAGAAGGCTTTCGACAAGGTCCCACACAAGAGATTAATGTGCAAAGTTAAAGCACATGGGATTGGGGGTAGTGTGCTGACGTGGATTGAGAACTGGTTGTCAGACAGGAAGCAAAGAGTAGGAGTAAACGGGTACTTTTCAGAATGGCAGGCAGTGACTAGTGGGGTGCCGCAAGGTTCTGTGCTGGGGCCCCAGCTGTTTACATTGTACATTAATGATTTAGACGAGGGGATTAAATGCAGTATCTCCAAATTTGCGGATGACACTAAGTTGGGTGGCAGTGTGAGCTGCGAGGAGGATGCTATTAGGCTGCAGAGTGACTTGGATAGGTTAGGTGAGTGGGCAAATGCATGGCAGATGAAGTATAATGTGGATAAATGTGAGGTTATCCACTTTGGTGGTAAAAACAGAGAGACAGACTATTATCTGAATGGTGACAGATTAGGAAAAGGGAAGGTGCAACGAGACCTGGGTGTCATGGTACATCAGTCATTGAAGGTTAGCATGCAGGTACAGCAGGCGGTTAAGAAAGCAAATGGCATGTTGGCCTTCATAGCGAGGGGATTTGAATACAGGGGCAGGGAGGTGTTGCTACAGTTGTACAGGGCCTTGGTGAGGCCACACCTGGAGTATTGTGTACAGTTTTGGTCTCCTAACTTGAGGAAGGACATTCTTGCTATTGAGGGAGTGCAGCGCAGATTCACCAGACTGATTCCCGGGATGGCGGGACTGACCTATCAAGAAAGACTGGATCAACTGGGCTTGTATTCACTGGAGTTCAGAAGAATGAGAGGGGACCTCATAGAAACGTTTAAAATTCTGACGGGTTTAGACAGGTTAGATGCAGGAAGAATGTTCCCAATGTTGGGGAAGTCCAGAACCAGGGGTCACAGTCTGAGGATAAGGGGTAAGCCATTTAGGACCGAGATGAGGAGAAACTTCTTCACCCAGAGAGTGGTGAACCTGTGGAATTCTCTACCACAGAAAGTAGTTGAGGCCAATTCACTAAATATATTCAAAAGGGAGTTAGATGAAGTCCTTACTACTCGGGGGATCAAGGGTTATGGCGAGAAAGCAGGAAGGGGGTACTGAAGTTGCATGTTCAGCCATGAACTCATTGAATGGCGGTGCAGGCTAGAAGGGCTGAATGGCCTGCTCCTGCACCTATTTTCTATGTTTCTATGTTTCTATGTTTCTAAACTGTGATGAAGTTTCTGGTCAGTATTCCATTTTGTTCATCTAATGCAGTGTATTTAAATTCATGACAGCATTGATTTTGTTGTTCTCCGAGCTTGAAATATGACATCATTAACATTCTTCTTCCCCCTGCATCTAGTCAGGCAGGGTGTATAATGGGAGGCCGATCCAGTTTTATACCCCATTGAAAGTGAAGTAGAGGTCATTTGATCATATCTTAAATCCTCTCTTCTACTCTGTCCAACCTTTGTAATGTCCTGCACTTTAGCCCTTTACCTTGGTTTTTTTTTGAAAAATAAATTCACAATTCAGCCTTTTTGATGGCAATTTCTCATGTCTCCATTTGGTGTCCCTGTGCATTGAGATTGAGATGAGGAATTCTGAAGTGCGCAATCACAACTACATCACGTGTCAGGCTTGGCTCAGTGCTAGCACTCTTGCCTGTTAGTTATAGAAACCTAGAAACATAGAAAATAGGTGCAGGAGTAGGCCATTCGGCCCTTCGAGCCTGCATCGCCATTCAATGAGTTCATGGCTGAACACGCAACTTCAGTACCCCATTCCTGCTTTCTCGTCATACCCCTTGATCCCCCTAGTAGTGAGGACTACATTTAACTCCTTTTTGAATATATTTAGTGGATTGGCCTCAACAACTTTCCGTGGTAGAGAATTCCACAGGTTCACCACTCTCTGGGTGAAGAAGTTTCTCCTCATCTCAGTCCTAAATGGCTTACTCCTTATCCTTAGACTGTGACCCCTGGTTCTGGACTTCCCCAACATTGGGAACATTCTTCCTGCATCTAACCTGTCTAAACCCGTCAGAATTTTAAACGTTTCTATGAGATCCCTTCTCATTCTTCTGAACTCCAGTGAATACAAGCCCAGTTGATCCAGTCTTTCTTGATATGTCAGTCCCGCCATCCTGGGAATCAGTCTGGTGAACCTTCGCTGCACTCCCTCAATAGCAAGAATGTCCTTCCTCAAGTTAGGAGACCAAAACTGTACACAATACTCCAGGTGTGGCATCACCAAGGCCCTGTACAACTGTAATAACACCTCCCTGCCCCTGTACTCAAATCCCCTCGCTATGAAGTCCAACATGCCATTTGCTTTCTTAACCGCCTGCTGTACCTGCATGCCAACCTTCAATGAATGATGTACCATGACACCCAGGTCTCGTTGCACCTCCCCTTTTCCTAATCAGAAGGTGATGGGTTTAAGCCCCACACAATAGGCCCAAATTTGGCCAGGAGTTGCTCTGTTTTTTTTTGAGCAACTTGATTTTTCTGGAGTATCTTAAAAATCCCCATTCTGCACATTTAATTTGCGCCAGTGTAAGTGACTTAGTTAGGATTTTTTTAGTTTTGTTTTTTTTTCTCAGAAGGGGGCGTTACCAGCCTTTGCCTGTTTGGCCGTTTAAGCTAGTTTGGACAGCTAATAATTGCTCCAAACTAACTTAGGTCAGCGTATGTGACCACTTGTGGCCCGCACAGAAAACCCTTGTGGAGAGTTAAGAAATCAGTGCAGGTAAGTACATTCTAAAGCACCAAGCACTAAACAAAGCACAAAAATAAGCATTCAACAACAAATAAAAAATACAAGGAAGCTGAGAGGACCTGCACCAAGTATTAAACAGAACACAAAAAGTAATAAGCAATTAATTAACAAATAAAAAATAGAAGGAACCCCGCACCTAATGCACCAAGACCAAAGTAATATGCAATCAATCAATCAATAACAAATAAAAAATAGAAGTCCTACCAAAACACGGCCCGGGAAGGCAGTAGGCCACCGAGGAGGGAGACCATTCGGCCAGGGATAGAAGTCACAGATTCTGGGGGCGAGGAGCTACTGCGCATGCACGCAGACTCTAGCGCGCATGTGCAGAGGTCCTGGTTTTCAGCGCCAGGACATGGCTCTGCCCCCAAATCCAGTGGCCATGCTACGCCACCATTGAGGAGAGGCAGGGAAGCAGCCAAATTTGGCCCGAAGATTTTTGGAGCACTTCGAGGCGGACAAAAGCGGCACACCTCTGGTGAGTGCGCCAGAAATCTGTACTGGACAAATTCTACCCCTAAGGGAATCGGCTTCAGGTTAAAAGTAAAAGGCGGTTGGGCCCCAAAGTCTCAGAAACTGGCAATGGTAACAGGGCATTGAAGTCCTGCTATCGGTGCCTGGGACAACACATTGCTCAGAGTTGTCCAGATGTGAAGGCAGAGTGTTTGTTTTGCAGGAAAACTGGACATCTTGTGAAGGCATGCCAACTGAAGGGTAAATCGGCTTTCAAAGCTATGAGTAGAAATCCACAGAGACTACATAGCATGGAAGAAAAACAACAGGACAAGGAGACGTTAGAGCTAAACGTCATCAGGAGCGAGAGGTTAACTAACAGCGATTCGAAAAGTATCATAATCCACATAGATGTTGCAGGAATCAAGATAACCATGGAAATCGACACTGGTGCATCCAGAAGTGTAGTACCGGAGTCGCTATACTTCGACAAATTACGTGATTTCCCACTGGAGAAATCCAAGATAGAGCTCTGAGGCTACTCGGGAGATAACATTCTCCCGGTATCACTGTACCGGTGAAATATAAGGATCAATTTCAGAGCTTGCCTCTATTAGTAGTGGCAGGAGACAAGCCTGCCTTACGAGGAAGAAATTGGTTGGGATCACTGAAGCTGGATTGGAGTGAGATTTTTCGTGTTGAAACGAGATTTTCATCAAAGAATTATGTCATCGAGAATTATCCGAAGGTGTTCTGCGAGACAGGCAGTCCGATCCAAGGCTTCAAGGCGATTGTCAGGGTACAGAAGGACGCTAGATCGGTTTACTGCAAGCCACATTCAGTACCAAATGCACTCAAGGAGAAAGTTGAGCAAAAACTCAAAAGACTAGAGACTGAGAACGTTATTTCTAAGATAGATCGATGTAACTGGGCTACACCCATTGTTGTTGTACCTAAGTCCGATGGTAAGCTAAGATTGTGTGGTGATTATAAAATAACCGTAAACCAGGTTCTGGAGGATAATGTCCCCAATACATTGCCAAATGTAGAAGATTTGTTCACAACACTGACAGGTGGTCAGATCTTCTCAAAGTTAGATCTTACGAATGCCTACTTACAGCTTGAACTCGATGAGGAGTCCAAGTCATGCTTGACTATAAATACTCATCTAGGCCTATATCAATTTAATAGATTACCATTTGGAGTGTCTTCCGCCCCTGCCATATTCCAAGGGGTGATGAACCAGATTTTGCAAGGTATTGAAGGGGTAGTATGTTATTTAGATGACATACTAATTTCAGCACCAAACTGGCAAATTCATAATAACATATTGAATGAAGTCCTCAAATGGATAGAGAAGCACTGAGTATGAGTGTCTGCTCGCAAGTGTGAGTTATTTCAAAACTCAATGGAGTACTTAGGATACAGAGTAGACAAAGATGGTTTACATGCAACCAAGGGAAAGCTGGATGCAATCAAAAATGCACCCACTCCAAAGAATGTCACTGAACTTCGATCATTTTTGGGTCTTTTGAACTATTATGGGAAATTCCTACCAAATTTGGCTACAGTATTACATACACTGAATGAACTGTTGAAAATACAGGTCCATTGGAAATGGTCAGAAGAATGCGATACAGCATTCAAGGAGTGTAAAAGCAACTTGGTAGAGAGCAACATATTAGTTCACTATGACGTATCTAAGGAGATCAAGCTAGCATGTGATGCCTCTCCATATGGAGTTGGGGCAGTGATCTCTCATGTATTACATAGTGGAGAGGGAAGACCAATTGCTTTTGCTTCACGCACTCTCAGTGCCAGTGAGCATAATTATGCGCAAATTGAAAGGGAAGCTCTGGCATTAATTTTTGGGGTCGAGAATTTCCACAAATACTTGTATGGTCGTAAGTTTACCATCGTTATTGACTATAAGCCCCTGACAGCAATCCTCCATCCAAAGTCCCCAGTTCCAACATTAGCTGCAGCCCGAATGCAGAGATGAGCTTTGATTTTGTCAGCATATACATATGATATTGAATACAGACAATCAGCTGATCACAGTAATGCTGATGCTATGTCTAGATTGCCTTCCCATCACAAGTTACACCTGATAGGGAAGAAGTGTTCTATTTTTCAAACATGGATGAACTGCCAGTCACAGCTGAAGAGATTGGTAGAGCAACCAAACCTGACCCAGTTATGTCAAAGGTGTATGATTACACTGCAAATGGATGGCCAAACCAGGTAATAGACAAAGATATTCATCCATTCTTCATTCGTAGGAATGAATTATCAGTCGATAAAGATTGTATCATTTGGGGTGTACCAAATAAATTCAGATCCAAATTATTAGACCTCCATGACCAGCACCTGGGAATGTGTTTGACCAAGAGTTTTGCACACAGTTACTTATGGTGGCCATGTCTTGATAAAGATTTAGAGTACATCGTCAGTCAGTGTATGACATGTCAATTGATAAGCAAGCAACCACCATCAGTACCATTAAAGCCATGGAAATGGTCTCCCAGGGTGTGACAAAGGCTACATATCGATTTTGCTGAGCTAGAAAGACAACAATTGCTCATTGTGATTGATAACCATTCGAAGTGGGTCGAGGTGTTTCCAATGTGGAAAATAACAACAAGTAAAACATTAGACATTTTACGAAGATTATTTTCTTCATTTGGCCTCCCAGAAGAAATTGTTTCTGATAATGGACCACAATTTCGTTCAGAAGAATTTGCACAGTTCACAAGCAAAAATGGTGTGAAACATAACAAGGTTCCACCGTACCACCCTGCTTCAAATGGTGCTGCAGAGCGCACTGTACAAATTGTAAAACGTGCCCTCATCAAACATGTTGGATCCAAATCCAAAGAAACGACAGTTGTCATTGGACCACAAATTGGCTAATTTTCTAATTACATATCGAAATACTCCTCACACAAATACTGGTAGAACACCAGCAGAGTTGTTTCTCAAACAGCAGCCATGAACCAGGATCTCGTTGTTAAAACCAAACTTGGCACAGTCCATAGAAGAGACACAATTAAGACAGAAAGAGAATCATGATAGAGGTAGAGTAAAAGAGAGAAGTGTGAAATTAAATCAGAAGGTGAGAGTGAAGAACCATCACTATAAATGGGTAAAGTGGTTATTAGGAAGAGTGGTGCAGATATGTGGTCCTCGCATATATTTGGTCAAGATGTTTGATCAGGGACAGGTTAGGTTTATTCACATTGATCATATTTTACCTACAGACGTGGAAGGAGTTGAAGGTGGGAATGATTCAATTATTTCTGACTCATCAGATAGTTTTGATACACCAGTAGCAAATCCTGCATCCAATGCACTGGAAACAAATCCAAGAGAAAGTCAGAGTTTAAGTCTGAGTCTGAGTCAGGCAGACAAACAGTTTGAAGTTAGAGAGAATTCAAATGAAAATCAAGGGCATCCTTTGGAGGAAAACGTTCCTCAGGATCAGCCTCGAATGAGTTTAAATTCAACACCATGTTTGAGAAGGTTCTGTTCGGGAGCAAAGATATCCTCTTCAAAACAGAAAACAAGTGTTCAGCTTGATTTGTAAATATGTCAAAATAAATCCATATCTTTTGTTATGTATAACCATGCAAGTTATGTATGATGATTGTTTGTTATAATTACTTCTTCATTAAGGAGGGAAAAGTGTAATATATATAGCTCCACCTGTGGACGCCTGTGGCACTGCAGCCAGAACTGTTTATAATAAAGGGAACAGGTCACCTGACTGGTGACTTCTGGAAGGTTCTGCCATCTTAAGGCTGTGTGTGTGTTCTGTGAGTACCTGAAGATATCACACTCTCTCTCCCCAGTCTCTCTCTCTGCCCCACCCTCTCTGCTCATCTCTCTATCTCCCTGCTCTTCTCTCTCCCTGCCCCTCGCTCTCTCCCAGGCCTGTCTCTCTCTCCCCAGTCTCTCTCACGCTCCCAAGTCTCTCTCTCTCCCCAGTCTCTCTCTCTCTGCCCAAGCCTCTCTCTCTCTCTCTGTCCCTCTCTCTCCCTCTGCCGCACTCTCTCTCTCTTCCCCTCAATCTCTCTCTCCCCCAGTGCTCTCTCTCTCTCTCTCTCTCTGCCCCCCAGTTTCTCTCTCTCTCTCTCCACCCTACATGCTCTCTCTCCCACCTTTGATTTCCTCTCTATCAGAAGGCTGAGTAAATGTTCATGTAGATAATCACAGCGATATTCTGGGCAAAAGTTCTGGAGGTAACCCAAAAGCCTTAGAAGCACTCAAGCTCCAGGCTCGAACGGCAATGAGGTCCACGCGGTTCGTGGTTCAGCCGTACTTCTGTCTTTCTCATATATCGTACTGCACATGCGCGAACGGATTCAGCACGCATGCGCAAAAATGGGCGTCGTCCACAGCACGCACGTGCAGGACACAAAAATATTTGTGCACATAATGGGGTAGGAATTCCGACGTCCCGGGCCGGTACGAAGTATCTACGGACCTGGGAAGGCATCGGAAAAGCCGGTTTTCAGCGCGCAATGCTGGAGCTTGACAGATCATAGCCAGATCGGGAGTGAGGACATTTGCTTGGGCAAGATTGCGATATTTACGCATATCTTGCCCAGCAAATGTCCTCAAATATCTTGCGCCTGATTAAGCCAGGCACCGAGCCTACTTTTACAGGCACAAGTGTTTTAAAACACACAAAAACATATTAAAATAAAGTTATGAAAAAATATTTTATTGTGAAAAACCGTCCCCACTTGGTAAGTTTATTTTCAGGCATAATTAAAAAAACTTTTTTAAAAATCAGGAAACTATATGTTTTTTATGACATTAATAACTTTAATTTAAATGAATCTTAAATATGTAGCATATATTTTCTATTTTTTATTAGTGTTTTGGGTGTTTGGGGGAGGGGGTCTCATTCATAATAATGGGAACTCCAACTTACGGAGTTCCCATTATGATGAATGAGAAAATACTGTACCTTGATTGGCTGCCCAGAGCCATGTGACTTCAGCTCCAGCTTACGGACGTCCTTACGAGTACACGCTGTGACACGCAGGGAGAGGAGACCTGTGGACCGGGATCTCGAGCTAGCGCAGCAGCTTCAGGTAGGTGCGCATTTTTTCTCTAAAATCTAGTCGAACGCCCGCGGGAATGAGAAAGCGGGATTTCTGGGACATTCACTTCTAGACCTTGGCTTCTTGCTTCCATTGTTCCCCAGTATTTTCCCTGCACCTCTCCCCTCCCTACCCCCCAACCCCATTTTGGGGTCAACTGTTGGGGGCAAGGACTAAAATATGGCACAACTTTTGTTGTTTTGGGTAATGGAAGGGTAAATCAAACTTGAACTTGTTATATGAATTATTCTTTCATATAGTAGTTCTGACAACCATTACATATATTTTCAAGTGCTTGAATATGTTCCGTCTTTCAGATGAGACGTTAAAACAAGGTCCTGTCTGCTCTCTCAGGTGGACGTAAAAGATCCCATGGCACTATTTTGAAGAAGAGTAGGGGAGTTACCCCGGTATCCTGGCAAATATTTATCACTCAATCAACATAACATAAACAGATTATCTGGTCGTTATCACATTGCTGTTTGTGGGAGCTTGCTGTGCGCAAATTGACTGCCACGTTTCCTACATTGCAACAGTGACTACACTCCAAAAGTACTTCATTGGCCGTAAAGCGCTTTGAGATCCAGTGGTCGTGAAAGGCGCTATATAAATGCAAGTCTTTCTTTCTTTCTTTGAGATCAGATGCAGTCCAACTCTGAAAAGATGAGTGTAAAAAGAAAAAAAACTGCAAAAGATGAGTAAAAATATAAAAATGCTGGAAATTAACCCAAAAGATAAAAAATAAACAGTTAATGTTCTGTCAGAACTGCGGAAACATTGGTGCAGAAATCCCAGTTTCTTCTTCCCGCGGGCGTTCAACTAAAAATAGGAGAAAAGATGCGCACTAACCTTTTGGTCGAACGCTCACCAGAGATCTTGAACTCGAGCCTCCTCTTCTTGGACAACGGAGCGCATTCTTGTTGGGATATCCATAGGAGTCACGTGGGCCTGGACACAGTAAGTTCGAAACTCCTATTACTATGCATGAGAAACACCTCCAAACACCCAAACACTACATAAAACATTTAAAAAACACCTCACATAAATACATTATACAAATTAAAGTTGACAGAAATGTTTTTGAAAAAAAATATTTGCCGATTTTTAAAAAAAGTTTTAATTATGGTTTAAAATAAAATTACCTGAGTGGGCAGGGTTTTTTAACATAAATGTGTATTTTTAAATTTTATTTTTGTATGTTTTTGATGTGTTTTTAAACTCTTACGCTGGTAAAAGTAGGCTATGCGCCTGCTTTTACCAGGCGCAAGAGTTTTAAAGACATTTGCAGGACAAGAGATGGGCAAATAGCACAATCTCTGCCGTGGGAATGTCCTTCTTCCTTGAGATGCGGCCATCAGTCAAGCCAGAAACTTGACAGATCGGAAAAGCCGGTTTTCGCCACATGCGCATTGCGCGCTGAAAAGCAGCTTTTTTGATGCCATCTTGGAACCGTACACACTCCGTACAGACCCGAGGAGGCTGGAATTTCAGGGCCATTATACTCTTTTTATACCCCGACAGACCTGCTGTGTATTTCTTTTCTTTTTTAATTCTGAAAGCATGAGGTTTCTGTTGTAAAAGACTTGCTGTTTACAGCAGATTATTCAATCAGATTCCATTGTTTAGCCTAAATCCGAGTAATTCCAGTGTAATGTAAGTTTGCACAGGGCTATCTATTTGCTTATCTTGCTGAACATTCTGCGGGTTCAGATGCAGAGTTCCAGTATCTTCTTGTGTTGCCATGTCCACTTGACAGCCACTATCAAACCCAGGATCATTAATGCTATCTAGACCTGGTGCATTTTGCAACTCGATCACATTTAAGGAGTTCTTCAAATATGGATTGGTTTTAATTATTAGTTGAAACACATCATTTTCATCAATATTCTGTGGATACCAGTCTTCTGCTCCATCAAAGGTATTTATTCCAATTCTCTGGTCGCTTGTACTTTTTTCCAAATTTATGAAAGTAGCGGCTGCTTTGACAATGACCTGCTGATGTCAGGGACTTGGCTCTTGTAGCCTTCCTCCAGGACCATGTACATTACTTTATCCATGGATTGTAACAACTTGGTCTTTGCACCATTTGAGGTGTTCTGCTGAGGGGAAGTCACAGCAAAGGAACATTCTATGTCTGCTGTGTGCAAAAATGAAGTCTTCCCTTTCCTTACAGAGTGTAGCTTGTCTTCATCAGACAGATATAAGACTTCAACTGTGCTGAAGTCTGAGTTGAGATCGTTGCCTGGATTCAGTATTTTAGGGGTTTGATCATTCTTGAAAAGGAAAAAAAACAGTTAAATCCTTCTGGTCATTCCCTTTAATCCAGTCCTGTTCCATTACTACCCTCCTGAGATTTAATACAACTGCCAAGCTGCCAATTGCCACTACCCACCCAAAGGCCATTGTTGATCCTCTCCACAAGGTTACTTCTCTGAGTCTATGGTCGCTGATTTTCAAAGCCAGTTATTATTTCTCTTCAAATCCATGCCACTATATTTACCAGCATTGGCAAAAAAACATCAACACAAGTCAAAATTCATTTTAATGAAAATCATGTTCTTCTTTGTATCAGCCCTAACTGCATAATGCAAGTCACCAGAAACGTAAGTAGGTATCCCCAGGAGGTAGTTGCACACAGCTCGGGATTTACACCAGATGGTCATTTTCTAAACTTCATTTTAAACACAGTTAATATTTGCAGTAACTTGGCATCCCACATTCTGAATGCTGATTATTTTTTAGTACAGGTTAGTCGTGAATGGAGCTTTTCCCCAGGGCCATTTCTATTCCTAATAAGTGGTAACACTCCCACCCGAGTCAAAAGGTTGTGGGTTTAAGCCCCTCTCCAAGGCATCATTATATCATCTAGACCAACTGTACTGAGGAAGATCTAAACTGAAGCCCCATCTGCCTGTTCATGTTGATGCAAAAGATCCCTTCAAAGAAAAGCCGGGAGTTCTCCTGGTGTCCTGGACTATATTTATCCTCTAAGCCAGACCAACGTAACAGATTAACCAGTTCTGACGAAGGGTCAGCGACCTGAAACGTTAACTCTGTTTCTCTCTCCACAGATGCTGCCTGACCTGCTGAGTATTTCAAGCATTTTCTGTTTTAGTTCAGATTCCAGCAATCACAGTATTTTGCTTTTGTAACAGATTAACTGGTCATTTATCTAATTTTTGGAACCTTGTCGTACACAAATTGTCTGCCGAATTTGACTACAAAACAATAGATTAAACACTTCAAAAATAACTCATTGGCTATAAAGTACTGGCATCTTGAGGAGGCGAAAGGCGCTATATAAATGCAAGTTATTTTCCTTTACCAATGGATACTGCTTCCCTCCTGAACATTGTCATTATCTAACAGCAGGTTATCACTGCTTCCCTTCTTGTGGCTATCACCTGCTATCCTCCCCTATAAGTAAAATTAGTACCAAGTAATTATAAATAGCTCCACAAGTTTGTGCATTCAAGTACACCAATGCACTTTAGCATTATTCTCCACCTAGATGTTTTTAAACTTAGAGGCTGATAATACAATGGCAGCTGCTAATGTGCTGACGTACATTGGGCAGCTCACTTCACAGAGAATCAAGCACAGAGACCCAAGGCCTACAAAGACCTCAATATGAGCAGCAAGTGTAAAGGGGGCTAGAAGCCAGTGCTCCAGCTGATTAGGTGCCCTGAGTTGTAATTAAATGCTGCGTCCAACTAATAACACTCTGGAGTGCCTGAGAAGCACATATTTGGATTGAGCGTTGAAGGAGAGGCAACCTTTTAACTTACAAAAGGAATTGGTCACCTCTGCCCTTATTCCCCCTATATCCACTTTGTTGGGAAACAGGCAGCCAGCAGCCCTACACACATTGTGAGACACATGCGCCCAGTAAATTATGCAAATGACGGATTATACAGCGAGGTGAGGTGAGGTGAGCTGGTGCTGTGGTGCATGTGCTGCCCCAAAACATTCTGAGAAATCACATCCACTCGCTAAACTCGAATCATCTTCCTTTGTGCAATCACTAGGGGGGACATAGCTGTGTAGATATTTTATAGAGCAACATAGGATTATAAACTGAAGAAGCTCTACAGCATTAATATTTATCAAAAGTACTATTAGTCAGGACACACTAGTATTAAACGTCTTGCATGCACTTGTCTATTGCACGACTAGTGGATCAATCATTATTTTAATTTTTGTAATATACAGCACGATGGCACCTAATACAAGTGCAAACAAGGAAGAATAGAATTTAAGCAGCAAAAGGAATATGACAAATTTTTACTATAAAATCTTTTAAAGGTAGGATTAAAGATTTGTGCAGTGAATGCAGATTGCAAAGATTTTTGGTACTGATTGAATTTAGAAAAACGTCCATCCATTTAGTCTGTTTCATCACCGACTTATAAATCACACTCTTAAGTGACGTGATGATAAGGGCTGATAGACAAAAAATACTTCCACATAAAGTAAAGTTTCTACTCAAAATAAATAATAATAACGCCGACTAGAAGAAGCAAACCAGTTCTACTGTCTTTCAAAAACTTCACAAACATATATACCAAATTAAACCTCTTCTACAAATCATAATTATCAGGGCAGAAAGAGTATACCTGAGATTGCTGTTTATGCAGCCAATCAGTCACACTGCTGCTTGCTGGATCTGCAACATTAGGCCAGATGCGTTTTTTAATCCTGAAAGATTCAGAGATGATTATTATATTTATAATGAATTGTCAACTATGGGAAGTTGAATATTTTACAAGCTTTCACCTCATTGATTTCCTCAGGAAGGAATGTGAGAACTGAAAAATCTATAGCAGATTACCATAATGCTACACTGTTAAACTCAAACTGTGGATTTAAGCAAAGGGCAAACCAATCTTACCACATGTGTAAGTGGAATACAAGAGTCAGGGACAAGATCCCACACTATCAGCCACTTCTAAGTCTCCATTATGTAAAATAAATACTAATTAAGTCAAATTCCGCCTGCACAGCACTTGTGAAGAAAAAGGAGCTAAAACTCCGTCAAGGCCTCTCAAAAGCAGGTTTTCAGGGCGTGATGTGCATGCGGCAAAAAACAACTTTTCTGATTTGTCTTGACAGAACGAATGCCTCCCCACAGGAAAGACTTTCAGACGACCGAGATTGGGCTATTTGCCCAACTCATGCCCAGTGAATGTCCTTCAAACTCTTACGCCTGCTGAAAGCAGGCGCATAGCATTTTTATGTTAAAAACCATCTCCATTAAGGTAAGTTTATTTTAAACTACATTAAAACTGTCATGTATTCAACCAGCATTGTAACCCATGTATAAACTGACCTAAGTTGTACACCGTGAGAACACTGACCACTAGGTGGGAGACACTCCTAACCTGGACCTTCAGGTATAAAAGGGGGAGCTCCACCTTGAGTGCTAAGGAATAAAGGACAGGTCACAGACTGACCTTCTCTCAAGCATGGGCCTCGTGTGCATTTATACTGTGTAGTAAGGACGTATCAATGGCGACAAGAAACTGGGATTTAAACCACGCAAGCATGGCCACTAGCAGAACAGACGAGAGATACTGTGTTAAGGAATGGTTGGGACAGAGATTCAACATTGTTAAAGCAGCACACAGTTCTCCAGGCAGACAAGGGCAGTCAGGCATGCCCCAACATGTAGTCAAATCCAGAGGGGGAGTTCGACAGAGACAATGTCAAGCTGAACAGCGATTCACGCCATTGCAAGGGACAATGCGGCCAGTAATGGGGCCATCAACACCTGTTAATGGTGCACTCAAGGACAATAACAGGGGCAGTCAGGGACGATCGACTGGCAAGGGACCTTTTGTTTCAAACCGCAACTCATGCTGGAGGCGTGGAGGCATACATTCAGCCGGAGTTTGCAAAGATGAGCAAAATACCTGCAGAAATTGCAGAAATGGACACTGAGGGAAATCGCTGGAAGCTGAAGTTCAGCGAGTTCATGTGGAGCACGTATATAGTTCATACACCAGGACGCCACCGATAATGATGAAAGTGCTCCTCAATAGCATCCCAGTATCAATGGAGTTAGACACGGGTGCCAGCCAGTCCCTGATAGGTATCAAACAGTTCAAAAAGTTGTGGGCATCCAAGGCCAGGAGGCCAAAATTATCGGCGATTGACGCACAGCTACGGACTTACACAAAGCAGATCATTCCGATGCTAGGCAGCGCCACGGTAGTCGTGACCCACAAAGATTCGGAGAACAGGTTGCCACTCTGGATTGTCCCTGGGGACGGTCCCGCACTACTGGGGAGGAGTTGGCTTGCTGTCATGAACTGGAAATGGGGCGATGTCAATGCAATTTCCTCTGTGGAGCGAGTATCATGCTCACAGGTCCTGGACAAATTTGACTCATTATTTCAACCCGGCATTGGCACTTTCATGGGGGCCAAGGTAGTGATTCGCATAAACCCGGACGCCAGACCAGTACACCACAAGGCCAGAGCGGTGCCGTACGTGATGCGGGAAAAGATAGAAGGCGAATTGGACCGCCTGTTGAGGGAAGGCATCATCTCGCCAGTCGAATTCAGTGACTGGGCGAGCCCGATTGTGCCGGTGCTCAAGGCGGATGGGTCGGTCAGGATATGTGGCGATTACAAGGCCACCATCAATCAGGTGTCACTCCAAGACCAGTACCCGCTACCGAGAGCGGAGGACCTCTTTGCGACGCTATCCGGTGGCAAACCTTTTTCAAAATTGGACCTGACCTCAGCTTACATGACCCAGGAGCTGGTGAGTGAGTCGAAGAAGCTGACCACCATCACGACACAAGGGGTTGTTTGAGTACAACAGATGTCCGTTCGGGATTCGTTCGGCCGCCGCGATCTTCCAACGAAATATGGAAAGCCTCCTCAAGTCGATTCCAGAGACGGTGGTTTTTCAGGACGACATCCTCATTACAGGTTACGATACTGAAGAACACCTCCACAACCTGGAGGAGGTGCTACACAGACTGGACCGGGTAGGTCTGCGACTGAAAAAGGCGAAGTGCGTCTTCCTAGCTCCAGAGGTAGAATTCCTGGGGATGAGGGTAGCAGCAGTTGGGATCAGCCCTACTGCATCCAAGACGGAAGCGATCCAGAGAGCACCCAGACCCCATAACACGATGGAGCTGCGTTCGTTCCTGGGGCTCCTGAACTATTTTGGTAACTTTCTTCCAAAATTGAGCACACTGCTAGAGCCGCTACACATGCTCCTACGCAAAGGTCGCGAATGGGTCTAGGGGGACAGCCAGGAAAGGGCTTTTAATAGAGCACGCAATTTGTTATGTTCCAACAATCTGTTAACGCTATATGACCCATGTAAGAAACTTGTGTTAACGTGCGATGCGTCGTCCTATGGTGTCGGGTGTGTGTTGCAGCATGTCAATGCCAAGGGTCAGTTACAGCCGGTAGCTTATGCCTCCAGGAGTCTGTCCCAGGCAGAAAGGGGCTACGGGATGGTAGAAAAGGAGGCGCTCGCATGTGTATATGCGGTAAAGAAAATGCACCAGTACCTGTTTGGCAGGAAATTTGAGCTGGAGACAGATCACAAACCCCTGACGTCCCTTTTGGCTGACAACAAGGCCATAAATGCAAACGCATCGGCCTGCATACAGAGGTGGGCACTCACGTTAGCTGCCTATGACTACACAATTCGGCACAGACCGGGCACCGAAAACTGCGCCGATGCACTCAGCAGGCTCCCACTAGCCACCACTGAGGGGGCTACCGAGCATGGTGCTGAGATGGTCATGGCTGTTGAAGCTTTCGGAAGCGAAGGCTCACCCGTGACAGCCCGTCAGATTAAAGTCTGGACAAATAGAGACCCGCTATTGTCTCTAGTCAAGAAATGTGTCCTGAATGGGGACTGGGCAGCCACGTACAGGGCATGCCCTGAGAAATTTAAACCATTTCACAGGCGCAAGGATGAACTCTCGATTCAGGCCGATTGCCTACTGTGGGGAAACCGTGTAGTCATGCCCCAGATGGGCAGAGAGGTGTTCATCAGAGAACTCCACAATGGGCACCCGGGCATTGTCATGATGAAGACAATTGCCAGGTCACATGTTTGGTGGCCAGGGATAGACGCAGATCTGGAACTTTATGTTCGCAGGTGCAACACGTGTGCCCAGCTGGGCCATGCGCCCAGGGAAGCCCCCCTTAGCCCCTGGCCATGGCCCGCCAAGCCTTGGTCACGCATCCATGTGGACTACGCAGGTCCTTTCATGGGGAAAATGTTTTTGGTTGTAGACGCCTACTCCAAATGGATCGAGTGTGACATTTTAAATTCAAGCACATCCTCTACCATGGTAGAAAGTCTACGGGCAATGTTCGCCGCCCACGGTCTACTGGACATCTTCGTCAGCGACAATGGCCCGTGCTTCACAAGCACTGAATTCCAGGACTTCATGGCAGGCAATGGAATTAACCATGTTAGAACGGCACCGTTCAAGCCGGCCTCAAACGGTCAGGCAGAACGAGCAGTGCAGATAATCAAACAGGGGATGCTCAGATTCCAAGGGGGTTCCCCACAAACCCGCTTATCACACCTCCTGTTGGCCTATAGATCCCGACCACACTCGCTCACAGGGGTTCCACCCGCAGAGCTACTAATGAAAAGGACGCTCAAAACCCGATTATCCCTTATACATCCCACCATGAAAGAAATTGTCGAGAGCAGGCACCAGTCACAATATCACTACCGTGACAGGAATGCGAGGGCGCAATGTATTGATGTAAATGATCCTGTTTTGTCCTCAACTACGTTGCAGGGCCCAAATGGCTCGCAGGCACTGTGGTTGCCAAAGAGGGAAATAGGATTCTGGTAGTTAAACTTACCAATGGACAAATCTGCCGCAAACATGTGGATCAAACAAAAAGGAGGTTCAGCAACCCCATAGAAGAAGCAGAGGAAGAACACGATATAGAGTTCACTCCACCACAGGTGACCGAACTGTGGGCAGTCCGGACAGGCCTGAGGCACTGCAAACAGCAGACACTCAGGCCAGCGCCCAACAACCGGAGCCCCAACTCTGGCGCTCTACAAGGGAGCGTAAACCACCAGAGAGACTCAACCTGTGATCCCAATAAGACTTTGCGGGGGGAGGTGATGTCATGTATTCAACCAGCATTGTAACCCATGTATAAACTGACCTAAGTTGTACACCGTGAGAACACTGACCACTAGGTGGGAGACACTCCCAACCTGGATCTTCAGGTATAAAAGGGGAAGCTCCACCCACCTTCATCACTTGAGTGCTAAGGAATAAAGGACAGGTCACAGACTGACCTTCTCTCAAGCATGGGCCTCGTGTGTAGTAAGGACGTATCAAAAACAAATTAAAAAAACTTCCAAAAAATATATTTTTTTCTATAAAACATTTAATTAACTTTTATTTCAATTAATTTTAAATATGTGATGTGTTTTATTTATCTATTTTGTTGTGTTTGTATGTTTTAGTGGTTTTTCTCATTGATAGTAATGGGAACTCACACAAACGGAGTTCCCATTATTATCAATGAGAAACTGCATCGTGATTGGTTGTCCAGGCCCACGTGACTCCAGCTTGGACTTACGTACCTCGAAGACAGGTCCCCATGCAATGCGCAGTGAATCTAGGCCTCATACCGGGATCCTTCGTTTCTCCGGGACCAACAGGTAGATTCGTAGATTTTTTTCGGGTTGGAGGCGTTCGTACGAAGGAAGCCTCCGACCGCAATTTTAGACCCATCTCCACTATGAGGACATCCTCCATTATATAGTGAGGCATTATTACTGTGCTAATTGGGACAAACTAAGGACAGGTCTGGTAGCCCAACACTGGGCACCCGTGAGATGCTATGGCTTATCATCAGCAGCAGAATACTTTGGCTGATAAATGGCAAGTAACATTTGCACCACACAAGTGTCAGGCAATGAAAATCTCCACAGAAGAGCCTAACCACCTTCCTTTGCATTCAAAGGCATTACCATCGCCGAGTCCATCATCATCAACAACCTGGGGGGTCACCATTAACCAGAAACAACTGGACCAGAGACATAAATGCTGTGGCTCCTAGAACAACATAGAGCATTGGGCGGCGAGTGGTTTACCTCTCCAAAGTCTCTCCATCACCTACAGGGCACAAATCAGGAGTGAGACAAAACATTCTCCATTTGCCAGGATGGGTGCAGCTGTACAACACTCAATAAGCTTAATACCAGCCAGGATAAAGCAGTCCACTTGATCAGCACCTTGATCCACTAGCCTAAACATCCATACCCTTCACCATTGGTATAATGTGACTGCAGTGTGTACTATCTACAGATATACTGCACAAGCTTGCCAAGGATTCTTTGGCAGCACCTCCCAAACCTGCGACCTCTACCACAGTATCGTGGGAGTACCTTCACCACATGGATTGCAATGGTTCAAGAAGAAGGCCCACCACTATCTTCAAGAGATGGCAATAAATCATCATCATAGGCAGTCCTTCGGAATCGAGGAAGACTTGCTTCCACTCTTAAAATGAGTCCTTAGGTGGCTGAACAGTCCAATACGAGAGCCACAGTCCCTGTCACAGGTGGGACACTGAGGATAAAGGAGGGTGGGATAGATTTGCCGTATGCTCTTTCTGCTGCCTGCGCTTGATTTCTGCATGCTCTCGCCGATGAAACTTGAGCTGCTCAGTGCCCTCCCGGATGCACTTCCTCCACTTAGGGCAGTCTTTGGCTAGGGACTCCCAGGTGTCGGTGGGTAAGTTGCACTTTATCAGGGAGGCTTTGAGGGTCTCCTTGTAACTTTTCCGCTGCCCACCTTTGGCTCGTTTGCTGTGAAGGAGTTCCAAGTAGAGCTCTTGCTTTGAGAGTCTCATGCCTGGCATGCGGACAATGTGGTCTGCCCAGTGGAGCTGATCAAGTGTGGTCCATGCTTCAATGCTGGGGATGTTGGCCTGGTTGAGGACGCTAATGTTGGTGTGTCTGTCCTCCCAGGGGATTTGTAGGATCTTGCAGAGACATCATTGGTGGTATTTCTCCAGTGACTTGAGGTACTGTACATGGTCCATATCTCTGAGCCATACAGGAGGGAGGGTATTACTACAGCCCTGTAGACCATGAGCTTCGTGGTAGATTTGAGGGCCTAGTCTTCGAACACTCTTTTCCTCAGGTGGTCGAAGGCTGCACTGGCGCACTGGAGGCGGTGTTGGATCTCGTCGTCAATGTCTGCTCTTGTTGATAAGAGGCTCCCGAGATATAGGAAATGGTCCACGTTGTCCAAGGCCGCGCCATGGATCTTGATGACTGGGGGGCAGTGTTGTGTGGTGAGGACAGGCTGGTGGAGAAGTTTTGCCTTATGGCTGTTTAGCGTAAGGCCCATGCTTACGTATGCCTCAGTAAATACATCGATTACATCCTGGACTTCAGCCTCTGTATATGCGCAGACACAGGCTGTAGCTCGACGACAGAGGTTGGAGTGGTCTTGGACCTGGCCTGGAGACGACTAAGGTTGGACAGGTTCCCACTGGTTCTGTAGTTTAGTTCCACTCCAGCGGGGAGCTCGTTGACTGTGAGGTGTGGAGCATGGCAGCGAGAAAGATTGAGAAGAGGGTTGGGGCGATGATGCAGCCCTCTACCACAGCATTGTGGGAGTACCTTCACCACATGGATTGCAAAGGTTCAAGATGAAGACCCATCACTATCTTCAAGGGATGGCAATAAATACAGGCCTTGCCAGTGACACCTACTTCCAGAGAATGAATAATAACATTAAAAAAGCAGCCCTGATCATAGTGACTCCCAGTCATTTGAAATTAATGAAGAGGGACATTTTGCAACATTTGTTGGCAGGTATGAAACATTAACTTTAGCATCCTGTTAAGGAGAATTTAAAAAAAACAAATCAGGTTTCTGAGAGATTTTTTTGATAATTGTATAAAAATAAGGAAAATGTAGTTTTAAGAGTATAATTGTGTACAATTAGTCTGAGAACTCTTTGGCCAGTGGGGAGGTTATATCAACTAGAGTTCCCACTCCTGACCACTGTCCAATGACCAATACTGGAAAGGGCACATGTGATGTTAAATGGCCTGATTTTCCAATATATACTTCATGTGAAGATCTGTGCCTGGAGTGCAAAAGATCAAAGCTTACCCAATGTTACTTGAAACTTCAAATGGTCTATTTAAAAAAAGTCAATATACCTACCTATGTTTGTTGTTGAAACAGATTATCCATACAATGACTATTAGTAGGAAGCAGAAAAGTACAGGCACCACAATCACCATAGTATCTCCTTGTTCTGCAATAAAATTAGAAACTGACTATTATTTTGAAGCAACACCAGTCACAATACAGATCACCAACATATAATAGTTGGTGAGAGGGGAGCGACCTATCAAAAGCCCAACGGGAGATCGAGAGCCAGCAGCAGTTGGTGAGAGGGGAGCGACCTATCAAAAGCCCAACGGGAGATCGAGAGCCAGCAGCAGTTGGTGAGAGGGGAGCGACCTATCAAAAGCCCAACGGGAGATCGAGAGCCAGCGGCAGTTGGTGAGAGGGGAGCGACCTATCAAAAGCCCAGCGGGAGATCGAGAGCCAGCGGCAGTTGGTGAGAGGGGAGCGACCTATCAAAAGCCCAGCGGGAGATCGAGAGCCAGCGGCAGTTGGTGAGAGGGGAGCGACCTATCAAAAGCCCAGCGGGAGATCGAGAGCCAGCGGCAGTTGGTGAGAGGGGAGCGACCTATCAAAAGCCCAGCGGGAGATCGAGAGCCAGCGGCAGTTGGTGAGAGAGGAGCGGCCTATAAAAGGCGTACCGGTGCAGCTATAGCGGGAGAGAAAGCAAAATAGAAGTAGAAGGGAATCAAAAAGTGACGTCACAGCCAATGTGGTAAGTGATTGGCTGGTGATTGGTGAGTAGCTTTTCTTTTTCTTTTTTATATCAGTAAGTGAACTTTAGCATTGTTGCTACCAATTTAAGTGTATCTAAGGGTTAAGACATGGCAGGAGAGCTCGGTCATGTGATATGCTCCTCCTGTACCATGTGGGAACTCGGGGACACTTCCGATGTCCCTGGGCGCTACGTGTGTGGGAAGTGTATCCGCCTCGAGCTCTTGATGGTCCGCGTTGCGGAATTGGAGCTGAGGTTGGATTCATTCTGGAGCATCCACGATGCTGAGAATGACGTGAGTATCATGTGTAGTGAGTTGGTCTTACCGCAGGAGAAGGGTCCACAGCTAGATAGGGAATGGAAGACCAGCAGGAAGAGTAGTGCAAGAAAGATAGTGCAGGGGTCCCCTGTGGTCATCCCCCTGCAAAACAGATACACTGCTTTGAGTACTGTTGGGGGGGATGATTCATCAGGGGCGGGCAGCAGCAGCCAAGTTCATGGCACTGTGGCTGGCTCTGCTGCACAGAAGGGCAGGAAAAAGATTGGGAGCGCGATAGTGATAGGGGATTCGATGGTGAGGGGAATAGATAGGCGTTTCTGCGGCCGCAACTGAGACTCCAGGATGGTATGTTGCCTCCCTGGTGCAAGGGTCAAGGATGTCTCGGAGTGGGTGCAGGGCATTCTGAAATGGGAGGGAGAACAGCCAGTTGTCGTGGTGCACATTGGTACCAACGACATAGGTAAAAAAAGGGATGAGGTCCTACGAAAAGAATTTAAGGAGCTAGGAGCTAAATTAAAAAGTAGGACCTCAAAAGTAGTAATCTCGGGATTGCTACCAGTGCCACGTGCTAGTCTGAGTAGGAATCGCAGGATAGCTCAGATGAATACGTAGCTTGAGCAGTGGTGCAGCAGGGAGGGATTCAAATTCCTGGGGCATTGGAACCGGTTCTGGGGGAGGTGGGACCAGTACAAACCAGACGGTCTGCACCTGGCCAGGACCGGAACCAATGTCCTAGGGGGAGTGTTTGCTAGTGCTGTTGGGGAAGAGTTAAACTAATATTGCAGGGGGATGGGAACCTATGCAGGGAGACAGAGGGAGACAAAAATGAGGCAAAAGCAAAAGACAGAAAGGAGATGAGGAAAAGTGGAGGGCAGAGAAACCCAAGGCAAAGAACAAAAAGGGCCACTGTACAGCAAAATTCTAAAAGGACAAAGGGTGTTAAAAAAGCAAGCCTGAAGGCTTTGTGTCTTAATGCAAGGAGTATCCGCAATAAGGTGGATGAATTAAGTGTGCAAATAGATGTTAACAAATATGATGTGATTGGGATTACGGAGACGTGGCTCCAGGATGATCAGGGCTGGGAACTCAACATCCAGGGGTATTCAACATTCAGGAAGGATAGAATAAAAGGAAAAGGAGGTGGGGTAGCATTGCTGGTTAAAGAGGAGATTAATGCAATAGTTAGGAAAGACATTAGCTTGGATGATGTGGAATCTATATGGGTAGAGCTGCAGAACACTAAAGGGCAAAAAACGTTAGTGGGAGTTGTGTACAGACCTCCAAACAGTAGTAGTGAGGTTGGGGAGGGCATCAAACAGGAAATTAGGAGTGCATGCAATAAAGGTGCAGCAGTTATAATGGGTGACTTTAATATGCACATAGATTGGACTAGCCAAACTGGAAGCAATATGGTGGAGGAGGATTTCCTGGAGTGCATAAGGGATGGTTTTCTAGACCAATATGTCGAGGAACCAACTAGGGGGGAGGCCATCTTAGACTGGGTGTTGTGTAATGAGAGAGGATTAATTAACTATCTCATTGTGCGAGGCCCCTTGGGGAAGAGTGACCATAATATGGTGGAATTCTGCATTAGGATGGAGAATGAAACAGTTAATTCAGAGACCATGGTCCAGAACTTAAAGAAGGGTAACTTTGAAGGTATGAGGCGTGAATTGGCTAAGATAGATTGGCGAATGATACTTAAGGGGTTGACTGTGGATGGGCAATGGCAGACATTTAGAGACCGCATGGATGAATTACAACAATTGTACATTCCTGTCTGGCGTAAAAATAAAAAAGGGAAGGCGGCTCAACCGTGGCTATCTAGGGAAATCAGGGATAGTATTAAAGCCAAGAAAGTGGCATACAAATTGGCCAGAAATAGCAGCGAACCCGGGGACTGGGAGAAATTTAGAACTCAGCAGAGGAGGACAAAGGGTTTGATTAGGGCAGGGAAAATGGAGTACGAGAAGAAGCTTGCAGGGAACATTAAGGCGGATTGCAAAAGTTTTTATAGGTATGTAAAGAGAAAAAGGTTAGTAAAGACAAACGTAGGTCCCCTGCAGTCAGAATCAGGGGAAGTCATAACGGGGAACAAAGAAATGGCAGACCAATTGAACAAGTACTTTGGTTCGGTATTCACTAAGGAGGACACAAACAACCTTCCGGAGAAAAAAAGGGGTCAGAGGGTCTAGTAAGAAGGGGGAACTGAGGGAAATCTTTATTAGTCGGGAAATTGTGTTGGGGAAATTGATGGGATTGAAGGCCGATAAATCCCCAGGGCCTGATGGACTGCATCCCAGAGTACTTAAGGAGGTGGCTTTGGAAATAGCGGATGCATTGACAGTCATTTTCCAACATTCCATTGACTCTGGATCAGTTCCTATCGAGTGGAGGGTAGCCAATGTAACCCCACTTTTTAAAAAAGGAGGGAGAGAGAAAGCAGGGGATTATAGACCGATCAGCCTGACCTCAGTAGTGGGTAAAATGATGGAATCAATTATTAAGGATGTCATAGCAGCGCATTTGGAAAATGGTGACATGATAGGTCCAAGTCAGCATGGATTTGTGAAAGGGAGATCATGCTTGACAAATCTTCTGGAATTTTTTGAGGATGTTTCCAGTAAAGTGGACAAAGGAGAACCAGTTGATGTGGTATATTTGGACTTTCAGAAGGCTTTCGACAAGGTCCCACACAGGAGATTAATGTGCAAAGTTAAAGCACATGGGATTGGGGGTAGTGTGCTGACGTGGATTGAGAACTGGTTGTCAGACAGGAAGCAAAGAGTAGGAGTAAATGGGTACTTTTCAGAATGGCAGGCAGTGACTAGTGGAGTACCACAAGGTTCTGTGCTGGGGCCCCAGCTGTTTACATTGTACATTAATGATTTAGACGAGGGGATTAAATGTATTATCTCCAAATTTGCGGATGACACTAAGTTGGGTGGCAGTGTGAGCTGCGAGGAGGATGCTATGAGGCTGCAGAGTGACTTGGATAGGTTAGGTGAGTGGGCAAATGCGTGGCAGATGAAGTATAATGTGGATAAATGTGAGGTTATCCACTTTGGTGGTAAAAACAGAGAGACAGACTATTATCTGAATGGTGACAGATTAGGAAGGGGGAAGGTGCAGCAAGACCTGGGTGTCATGGTACATCAGTCATTGAAGGTTGGCATGCAGGTACAGCAGGCGGTTAAGAAAGCAAATGGCATGTTGGCCTTCATAGCGAGGGGATTTGAGTATAGGGGCAGGGAGGTATTGCTACAGTTGTACAGGGCCTTGGTGAGGCCACACCTGGAGTATTGTGTACAGTTTTGGTCTCCTAACTTGAGGAAGGACGTTCTTGCTATTGAGGGAGTGCAGCGAAGATTCACCAGACTGATTCCCGGGATGGTGGGACTGACCTATCAAGAAAGACTGGATCAACTGGGCTTGTATTCACTGAAGTTCAGAAGAGTGAGAGGGGACCTCATAGAAACGTTTAAAATTCTGACGGGTTTGGACAGGTTGGATGCAGGAAGAATGTTCCCAATGTTGGGGAAGTCCAGAACCAGGGGTCACAGTCTAAGGATAAGGGGTAAGCCATTTAGGACCGAGATGAGGAGAAACTTCTTCACGCAGAGAGTGGTGAACCTGTGGAATTCTCTACCACAGAAAGTAGTTGAGGCCAATTCACTAAATATATTCAAAAGGGAGTTAGATGAAGTCCTTACTACTCGGGGGATCAAGGGGTATGGCGAGAAAGCAGGAAGGGGGTACTGAAGTTTCATGTTCAGCCATGAACTCATTGAATGGCGGTGCAGGCTAGAAGGGCTGAATGGCCTGCTCCTGCACCTATTTTCTATGTTTCCATGTTTCTATTACTATTTCGATTTGACCAGGATTCCCTCAGTATTCATGTAAAATTATATATTTTAGCATTATCCACTATTTTGTTCCATTTACATACTGAAAGTTTCACCTGAATATGCAGATAAAAATCAACTTCCTATTGATTCTAACCAAACTCTCCAAGGGTCTTGAAATTATGCTGCACAAATATTAACACATTTGCATGAAATTCCTTATTCAGCATATTTTAATTAGGTATTTATTTTTAATGGCATAACCCTTCCGTTAAAATAGCCAACAGAGGAATTTCACATGAATGTGTTAAGCACCTGTATGCTAATAATCACAAAACATAATTACATGGCTGAGAAGTTTACAGGAGGGATATCAAACATGTAGATTTAAAAATAATCTTTGATCTGCTGTTGCCAAACTCTGCTGACATTGCACAACTTACATTGAATACTTAACTTCAATTAAAACTAAAATAGGCATATTTATGCACTTGGGTTTATGTAAACCCATGTTACATTTCTTCTTGCTTGAAGGGGAAGCATGTTATAAATCATTAAAACTTGTGTAATTTCATGAGAATTCCAATTATTTTAGTTTAAAAAAAAGCTTATCTCAGTAAGTTTACCAGAGCCACTGTTTTTATTGATTTTTTGGTTGCGTGTCACAGGGTTTGAATCGTATATACTTTACTCCTGAGCATATCACATGTATTTCTGCAGAATAGAACATGTGCTGTTCCATTGTTATATTGAATAGGCATCTATTTTCAGCTGCTCAACTACAAATGCAATGAAACATGATAAAGATGTTGGAACACATTGATCTAATGTACAGGTTTTAAGTGGTACTTGTGTACTCAACTCAGTGAGGGGTTTGGATAGTGGCACAGATCTATTTTATGCAAATAGCCTCCATTCAGCTCCTGTTCCTGATGGCAGAGCTAAAATCAGGAACTTACCTCTTCCGCCCGCACCCTTGTCCGTCCCGAATGCACCTCCCCCACCCCTCCACAGTAAAAATCGAAACCCAAGAGTCCAAGCCAGAACCCCTGAAGTTCACCGGGGGAAGAAGTTTATCTTATTGCTTTAAAGTGGCCCCTGAAAAAGGGGCCCATTGGAGGTGACTGTTATGTATAAGTGTAAGACTTGCCACCAGGGGGCGCACCTGTGGGAGACCCAAGGGTCGCCTGCACACCCTGGGCAAGCAGGTATAAAAAGCAATCTACCATGCTGCTTTCTCAACTCTGGAGTTACATTAAAGAGACCAAGGTCACAACAGTTTGAGCTTACAATATACAGTCTTGTGGAGTTATTCTGAATATAACAATTGGCGCTGAGTAACAGATCACGAAGTTTCACGCGGTTATGGCTGCCGTTGGTATTCTTGAGAGATTTGTTGAGGGTGATGATTGGGAAGCCTTCGTTGAGTGTCTTGACCAGTACTTCGTGGCCAACGAGCTGGATAAGGAAGAAACCGCGGTCAAGCGCAGGGTGATTCTCCTCACCGTTTGCTGATCCACGATAATGGTCTCATCAAAAATCTGCTAGCACTGATGAAACCAACGGAGAAGACATGAAGAGTTGTGCACGCTGGTTCGGGAACACCTCAAGCCGAAGGAGAGCATCTTGATGGCCAGGTATCGCTTTTATACGCACCACCGCTCCGAGGGCCAGGATGTGGCGAGCTATGTTGCCGACCTAAGACGCCTTACGGGACCATGCGTATTTGCTTCATTTTTGGAGGAAGTGCTGCGGGACTTTTTCATGCTTGGAATCGGCCACGAGGTCATTCTTCGCAAACTGCTGACTGCCGAATCCCTAGATCAGAGCAAGGCCATCACGATAGTCCAGGCTTTCATGACCACGAATGATAACACTAAACAGATATCATTGCAGCATCGAAACTCACCGGCAACTACTGTGCATAAAATAACACCTTCAGCAGGCAGAACTGTACATGGCAGGGTCTACATGCCCACAGAGGCCAGACCGAGGATGATTCAGAATCCGCCATGAATGCGAATCCATTAACACCATGTTGGTGCTGCGGGGGTAATCATTGAGTCCATCAATGTCGATTCAAGCACTATGTGTGCAAGGGCCGTGGAACAATGGGGCATCTCCAGCGAATGTGCAGACGCGCTGCGACTCACCATGTGGCAGAGCTGGCAGAAGATGACCGATCCGGCGCGGATCACGCTGAACGAGTAAGAGAGGCAACTCAACCCGAGGCTGAAGAGGAAGTGTATGGGGTACACACCTTCACCACCAAAAACCCTCCGATAATGTTAAAAGTCAAATTAAACAGCATTCCAGTTTCCATGGAATTGGACACGGGGATGAGTCAGTCAATTATGAGCCAGCAGGCTTTTGAGAAATTGTGGGGCAACAAGGCACAAAGACTAAAACTAAGCTCGATCCACACCAAACTGCGCATTTACACCAAAGAGCTCATACCAGTCATTGGCAGTGCGGCAGTGAAGGTATCGTACGATGGAGCTGTGCATGATTTATCACAATGGATTGTACCAGGCGATGGCCCAACGCTGTTCAGCAGAAGCTGGCTGGGAAAGATCCGATGGAATTGGGACGACATCAAAGCGCTGTCTTCGGTGGATGACGCCTCGTGCGGCCAAGTGCTGAACAAATTCCCGTCGTTATTCGAGCCAGGCATCGGCAACTTCACAGGTGCCAAAGTGCAGGTCCATCTAGTCCCTGATGCATGACCCGTTCATAACAAGGCCCGAGTGGTTCCTTTCATGATGAGAGAGAAAGTCGAGATCGAGCTGGACAGACTTCAATGAGAGGGGATCATATCGCCAGTCGAGTTCAACGAGTGGGCAAGTCCAATTGTTCCAGTGTTGAAAAGCGATGGGACGGTCAGAATCTGCGGGGACTACAAGGTAACAATCAACCGAGTCTCGTTACAGACCAGATATGTCCTTACTATACAGTACAAATGCACACGAGGCCCATACTTGAGAAAAGGTCACTCTGTGACCAGTAATCTTTATTTCACAGCACTGAAGTGATGAAGGTGGGTGGCGCTTCCCCTTTAATACCTGAAAGACCAGGTTAGGAGTGTTTCCCACAAGTTCACCACCTAGTGGTCAATATTCTTACAGTGTACAACTTAGGTCAGTTTATACTTGGGTTCATGACAGTTAACTACATGGCATCACCTCCCCCCCCAAAGTCTTATTGGGATCACAGGTTGAATCTCTCTGGTAGCTTACGCTCCCTTGTAGAGCGCCTGACTTGGGGCTCTGTTTGTTGGGTGCTGGCCTGAGTGTCTGCTGTTTGCGGTGCCTCAGGCCTGTCCGGACTGCCCACAGTGACTGAGCTCTCCTCCACTTGGTTCTGGTGTTCGGTCACCTGTGGTGGAGTAAACTCTACATCGTGTTCTTCCTCTGCTTCTTCTATGGGGTTGATGAACCTCCTTTTTGTTTGATCCATGTGTTTGCGGCAAATTTGTCCATTGGTAAGTTTAACTACCAGAATCCTATTCCCCTCTTTGGCAATCACAGTGTCTGCGAGCCATTTGGGCCCTGCAGCGTAGTTGAGAACAAAGACAGAGTCATTTACATCAATACATTGCGCCCTCGCATTCCTGTCATGGTAGTCACATTGTGACTGGCGCCTGCTCTCGACAATTTCTTTCATGGTGGAGTGTATAAGGGATAACCTGGTTTTGAGCGTCCTTTTCATTAGTAGCTCTGCGGGTGGAACCCCTGTGAGCGAGTGTGGTCAGGATCTATTGGCCAACAGGAGGCGTGATAAGCGGCTTTGTAGGGAACTCCCTTGGATTCTGAGCATCCCCTGTTTGATTATCTGCACTGCTCGTTCCTCCTGGCCGTTTGAGGCCGGCTTGAACGGTGCCGTTCTGACATGGTTGATACCATTTCCTGCCATGAAGTCCTGGAATTCAATGCTTGTAAAGCACGGGCCATTGTTGCTGACCAAGACGTCTGGTAGACCATGGGCGGCGAACATTACCCGTAGACTTTCTACCGTGGCAGAGGACATGCTTGAATTGAGAATGTCACACTCGATCCATTTGGAGTAGGCGTCTACTGCAACCAAAAACATTTTTCCCATGAAAGGACCTACGTAGTCCACATGGATGCATGACCATGGTTTGGCGGGCCAGGACCAGGGGCTAAGGGGGGGCTTCCCTGGGCGCATTGCCCAGCTGGGCGCACCTGTTGCACCTGCGAACACAAAGTTCCAGGTCTGCATCTATCCCTGACCACCAAACGTTTGACCTGGCCTTCATCATGACAATGCCCGGGTACTCATTGTGGAGTTCTCTGATGAACATCTCTCAGTCCATCTGGGGTATGACTACTCGGTTTCCCCATAGTAGGCAATCAGCCTGAATCGAGAGTTCATCCTTGCACCTGTGAAATGGTTTGAATTCCTCAGGGCATGTCCCATACGTGGCTGCCCAGTCCCCATTAAGGACACATTTCTTGACTAAAGACAGTAGCGGGTCTCTATTTGTCCAGACTTTGATCTGACGGGCTGTCACAGGTGAGCCTTCACTTTCGAAAGCTTCCACAGCCATGACCATCTCAGCAGCATGCTCGGTTGCCCCCTCGGTGGTGTCTAGTGGGAGCCCGCTGAGTGCATCGGCAGTTTTCAGTGCCCGGTCTGTGCCAAATTGTATAGTCATAGGTGGCTAACGTGAGTGCCCATCTTTGTATGTGGGCCGATGCATTTACATTTATGGCCTTGTTGTCGGCCAAAAGGGACGTTAGGGATTTGTGATCTGTGTCCAGCTCAAATTTCCTGCCAAACAGGTATTGTGCATTTTTTTTACCGCATATACACATGCAAGCACTTCCTTTTCTACCATCCCGTAGCCCCGTTCTGCCCAGGACAGACTTCTGGAGGCATAAACTACCGGCTATAATTGACCCTTGGCATTAACATGCTGCAACACACACCCGACCCCATAGGACGACGCGTCGCACGTTAAAACAAGTTTCTTACATGGGTCATATAGCATTAACAGATTGTTGGAGCATAACAAATTTCATGCTCTATCAAAAGCCCTTTCCTGGCTGTCTCCCTAGACCCATTCGCAACCTTTGCATAGGAGCTCTAACAGCGTGCTCAATTTGGGAAGAAAGTTACCAAAATAGTTCAGGAGCCCCAGGAACGAACGCAGCTCCGTCGTGTTACGGGGTCTGGGTGCTCTCTCGATCGCTTCCGTTTTGGACGCAGTAGGACTGATCCCGTCTGCTGCTACCCTCGTCCCCAGGAATTCTACCTCTGGAGCTAGGAAGACACACGTCACCTTTTTTAGTCGCAGACCTACCCGGTCCAGTCTGCGTAGCACCTCCTCCAGGTTCTGGAGGTGTTCTTCAGTATCACTACCCGTGATGAGGATGTCGTCTTGAAAAACCACCGTCCCTGGAATCGACTTGAGGAGGCTTTCCATATTGCGTTGAAAGATCGCGGCGGCCGAGCAAATCCCAAACGGACATCTGTTGTACTCAAACAACCCCTTGTGTGTCGTTATGGTGGTCAGCTTCTTCGACTCACTCACCAGCTCCTGGGTCATGTAAGCTGAGGTTAGGTCCAATTTTGAAAAACGTTTGCCACCGGATAGCGTCACAAAGAGGTCCTCCGCTCTCGGTAGCGGGTACTGGTCTTGGAGTGACACCTGATTGATGGTGGCCTTGTAATCACTACATATCCTGACCGACCCATCCGCCTTGAGCACCGGCAAAACCGGGCTCGCCCAGTCAGTGAATTCGACTGGCGAGATGATGCCTTCCCTCAGCAGGCGGTCCAATTCGCCTTCTATCTTTTCCCGCATCACGTACGGCACCGCTCTGGCCTTGTGTTGTACTGGCCTGGCGTCCGGGTTTATGTGAATCACTACCTTGGTCCCCATGAAAGTGCCAATGCCAGGTTGAAATAGTGAGTCAAATTTGTCCAGGACCTGTGAGCATGATATTCGCTCCACAGAAGAAATTGCATTGACATCGCCCCATTTCCAGTTCACGACAGCCAGCCAACTTCTCCCCAGCAGTGTGGGACCGTCCCCCGGAACAATCCAGAGTGGCAACCTGTTCTCCGAATCTTTGTGGGTCACGACTACCGTGGCGTTGCCTAGCACCGGAATGATCTCCTTTGTGTATGTCCGTAGCTGTGCGTCAATTGGCAATAATTTCGGCCTCCTGGCCTTGGATGGCCACAACTTGTTGAACTGTTTGGTACTCATCAGGGACTGGCTGGCACCCGTGTCTAACTCCATTGATACTGGGATGCCATTGAGGAGCACTTTCATCATTATCGGTGGCGTCCTGGTGTATGAACTGTATATGTGCTCCACATGAACTCGCTGAACTTCAGCTTCCAGCGATTTCCCCCAGTGTCCATTTGGCCCCGTAGGGCTAGCATCATCCCCGTCCTCCTCGTACATCAACCTGGCCGCAGGCTTCCTGCACATACACGCCAAGTGACTGCTGACATTGCAATTTCTGCAGGTGTATTGCTGATACCTGCAAGCTCTGGCTGTGTGTTTGCCACCACACCTCCAACATGAGGTGTTGTTGGAAACAAAAGGCCCATTACCAGTCGATCGGCTCTGATTGTCTCTGTAACTGTTTTTAAGTGCACCATTAACAGGTGTTAATGGCCCCATTACTGGCCGCATTGTCCATTGCGGTGGCATGAATCGCCGTTCAGCTAGCCATTGTCTCTGTTGAATTCCCCCTTTGGATTCGACTACATGCTCGGACATGTCCAATTGCCACTGTCTGCCTGGGGAACTGTGTGCCGCGTTAACAACGTTGACTCACTGTCCATTTGCTGCATTTAAACCAAGATTTTTGTCAAACTTCATTCTGGTCTCTTCCTCCCCTGAGATAAATGTCTGGGCCATCAAAGCCGCTGTTTCCAAGGTCAAGTCTTTGGTCTCGATCAGTTTCCTGAAAACCCCAGCGTGCCCGATGCCCAAAATAAAAAAGTCTCGCAGCATCTCCGCTCTGCATGTATCTGGGAACTTACATAGGCTCGCCAGTTGCCGGAGGTCTGCCACGAAGTCTGGAACGCTTTGCCCTTCTCGCCGCCAGTGCGTGTAAAACCGGTGTCTCACCATGTGCATGCTGCTCGCCGGTTTAAAGTGTTCCCCGATCAACTTACTGAGCTCTTCAAAAGTCTTGTCCGCCGGCTTCTCTGGCACTAGAAGGTCCTTCATCAGGGAGTACGTCCTGGATCCACAAACCGTCAGGAGATGAGCCCTGCGTTTGTCGGCCGAATCCTGTCCCAGCCATTCCTTAGTGACGAAACTTTGCTGTAGTCTCTCAATAAAATCGTCCCAATCATCACCAACACAGTACCTCTCGTCTATGCTGCTAGTGGCCATGCTCGCGTGGTTTAAATCCCATCCTCGTCACCAATAATATGTCCTTACTATACAGTACAAATGCACACGAGGCCCATATTTGAGAGAAGGTCACTCTGTGACCAGTAACCTTTATTTCCCAGCACTGAAGTGATGAAGGTGGGTGGAGCTTCCCCTTTTATACCTGAAAGACCAGGTTAGAGTGTCCCCCACAAGTTCACCACCTAGTGGTCAATATTCTCACAGTGTACAACGTAGGTCACTTTATACATGGGTTCAATGACGGTTAAATACATGACAGTCAGAATCTGCGGGGACTACAAGGTAATGATCAATCGAGTCTCATTACAGGACCAGTACCCATTACCAAAAGTGGATGACCTTTTCGCAACGCTAGCAGGGGGGAAGTCATTCACCAAGCTGGATCTAACCTCTGCTGGCTGAACCTTCGAAAAAATTGACGTGCATCAACACACACAGAGGACTGTTCATATACCACAGATGCCCCTTTGGGATTCGCTCGGCTGCGGCCATCTTCCAGAGGAACGTGGAGAGTCTGCTGAAATCGGTTCCGCGCACCGTGGTGTTTCAAGACGACATCTTGATCACTGGCCACAACACCACCGAACATTTGCACAACCTGGAAAAGTTTCTAAAGCGACTGGACAGAGTGAGACTCAGGCTGAAACACTCCAAGTGTGTTTTCCTGGTGCCAGAAGTCGAATTTCTGGGGAGAAAGATTGCGACGGATGGCATCAGACCCACGGACTCCAAGACGGAGGCCATCAAGAATGTACCCAGACCACAGAATGTGACAGAGCTGCGTTCGTTCCTGGGACTCCTCAACTATTTTGGTAACTTTCTACTGGGGTTGAGCACTTTGCTGGAATCTTTGCATTTATTGCTACGCAAGGGTGACGACTGGGTTTGGGGTAAATCTCAAGAGAGGCCTTAACAAGGCCAGAAACCTGCTATGTTCTAATGAGTTACTTGTATTGTATGACCCGTGTAAACGTTTAGTACGAGCTTGTGATGCATCTTCGTACAGGGTCGGTTGTGTGTTACAGCAAGCCAATGTGTCAGGCAAACTGCAACCGGTTGCATATGCATCCAGAAGCTTATCTAAGGCTGATAGAGTCTACAGTGTGGTTGAGAAAGAAGCATTAGCATGCAAATACGGGGTTAAGAAAATGAACCAAACCTATTTGGACTCCGGTTCGAGCTCGAAACCGACCACAAGCTGCTCATTTCGCTGTTCTCAGAAAGCAAAGGTATTAACACCAATGCTTCGGCCTCCATCCAAAGGTGGGCACTAATTTTATCTGCATATGATTATGTAATCCGCCACAGTCCACGAACTGAGATCTGTGCTGATGCCCTCAGTTGTCTACCATTGTCCACCGGGGTGGAAATGGCGCAACCCGCAGACTTGCTTCTTGTAATGGATGCTTTTGAGAGCGAGGGGTCACCCGTCACGGCTCGCCAGATCAGGACCTGGACTAGCCAGGAACCTGTGCTATCACAAGTAAAAAGCTATGTCCTCAATGGGAGCTGGTCGGCGGTTCCTGGGGAAATGCAAGACAAAATTAAACCATTCCACCGACGCAAGGATGAAATGTCCATCCATTCAGACTATCTCCTATGGGGGAATTGTGTAGTTTTGCCAAAAAAAGGCAGGGAAACGTTTATACGCGAACTTCACAGTACCCAACCAGGCATCGCCAGGTCGCACGTTTGGTGGCCCGGCATTGACTCGGAATTGGAGTCATGCGTACATCAATGTAACACTTGCTCACAGTTGAGCAATGCACCAAGGGAGGCCCCACTGAGTCTGTGTCATGGCCCTCTAAACCATGATCACGGATCTACGTAGATTTTGCTGGCCCCTTTCTAGGAAAGATGTTCCTAGTAGCAGTGGATGCTTACTCTAAATGGATTGAATGTATAATAATGTCGTCATGTACGTCCACTGCCACCATTGAAAGCCTCCAGGCCATGTTCGCTACCCATGGTTTGCCCGACGTCCTTGTTAGTGACAATGGACCATGTTTCACCAGCTCGGAATTCAACGAGTTCATGACCTGCAACGGCATCAAGCATGTCAGGTCTGCGACGTTTAAGCCCGCATCCAATGGTCAAGCGGAACAGGCAGGCCAAACCATCAAGCAGAGCATGAAACGCATGACAGACGGTTCCCTGCAGACCCAGTTATCTCGGATCCTGCTTAATTACCGCACGCGACCCCACTCGTTTACTGGGGTTTCCCCGGCAGAATTGCTAATGAAGAGAGCACTCAAAACCAGGCTCTCCCTACTCCACCCAGATCTCAATGATCATGTAGAAACCCGGCGTCACTGGCATAACATGTACCACGATCGCATGGCTGTATTGCGTGACATTGAGGTTAATGACCCTGTGTTTCTTCTTAATTACAGTCATGGTCCCAAATGGGTTGCTGGCACTGTGTTAGCCAAGGAGGGGAATAGAGTGTTTGTTGTCAAACTTTTAAATGGACAAATGTGCAGAAAGCACTTGGATCAGACCAAACTGCGGTTCACTGACAACCAAGAACAGTTTGAAGAGGACATTACCATCAATGATCCACCCACACACATCCAACCAACAATCGACCTCGCGGTCAACCACGAGGATGAACCCACCAGGGCCGACAGTCCGATCAAATCAGCCACACCGCAGTGCAGCAATGATCCGACCGACTCACCCATGCCAGGACTTCAATCCAGGAATGCAGAATCCCGGATCGCCTCAACTTGTAAATAACTTGTACATAAGACTTTGGGGGGGAGGGTTGGTGGAATGATGTTATGTATGTAAACATTATCAATGTGTCAGACTTGTCACCAGGGGGCACACCTGTGGGAGACCCAAGGGTCACCTGTACACCCTGGGCAAGCAGGTATAAAAGGCAATCTACCATGCTGCTTCCTCACTCTGGAGTTACATTAAAGAGACCAAGGTCACAACAGTTTGAACTTACAATATACAGTCCTGTGGAGTTATTCTGAACATAACAGTGACAGTATCAGCTTTGCGGGGGAGGGAAGATGGCCTGGAAAGGGGACAGCACAGCTGCAGCCGTTCCTCGAAGCCGCTCTCCCTGACCCCACAAACCTTTGCAGCGTCAGCTGAAGGCACAATCCCAATGCAAGTGTCGGGATTGCTGCCTGTGGATTTTCTGGGCCAATTTTGATCAACTAAGAAAACAAGTATGACTGAAAAAATAAGTATGCAGCTCATTAGAATTATTTACTATCTTGTCTAAAACTGGATGGGTTATGTACAGCTACAAACCCGAGAATTAAATGCCTAAATATTGACCTTCTTCTTAGATTGCTTTACTTACCAATTGCATTAGTTGTGAAGAAAGTCAATGTGCTATTTGTGCCTCCCTTCTCTGTGGACGCCATAACATACACTGTATTTTTCTGCAGAGATTTCAGTGCATATTCATGAACAGTCGAGTTCACTGTTATCGCTGCAAAATATTGGAAAAAATAATTAGAAGGCAGCAAAAAGGTGTCCAAGAGAATGTTGTGAAGAAGCCTTTGTGTGCAGGAACAGTATTTTATAACATTATTCATTTCACAAATTAACTGAAAAAAGGCCGCCTCAAAGATACATTCACCAAATGTACCTTAGATTAGGAAGGCCCCAACTTCAGTCTATTGTTTACATTGAGCAAGGGTCCTTAGTATCCCTGAGCAAAAGGGGATCGGAGAACTCACTGCTGTCCCTTTACACACTTTTGGTTTTTAAGGACAGCCTAGAACTGCCACGCGATCAGTGCGTGCCTGAGACAAGAGATGCAAGAATTGCCAAGAATCAATCTTCGGGCCTCATCTGTCGTCAGCCTTGCCTCAGCGGGCAGCTTGTCTCAAGAGAGAAGTTTATTTCGGGCCGCCTGTCTCGCCAGCAACAGTCCTCTGCTAATTTCCAGGAGGGGGTTGGAGCATGCAATGTGGGGCGGGGGCAACGATCACTGGGACTGTGGAGTGGGGGGAGGGGGTGGGGGCAACGATCACTGGGACTGTGGAGTGGGGGGAGGAGGTGGGGGCAACGATCACTGGGACTGTGGAGTGGGGGGAGGGGGAGGGGGCAACGATCACTGGGACTGTGGAGTGGGGGGAGGGGGAGGGGGCAACGATCACTGGGACTGTGGAGTGGGGGGAGGAGGTGGGGGCAACGATCACTGGGACTGTGGAGTGGGGGGAGGGGTGGAGCAACAATCAGTGGGACTGTGGAGTGGGGGGAGGGGTGGGGCAACGATCACTGGGACTGTGGAATGGGGGGAGGGGTGGGGGCAACGATCACTGGGACTGTGGAGTGGGGGGAGGGGGAGGGGGCAACGATCACTGGGACTGTGGAGGGAGGGGAGGAGGTGGGGGCAACGATCACTGGGACTGTGGAGTGGGGGAGGGGTGGGGCAACGATCGCTAGGACTGTGGAATGGGGGGAGGGGGTGGGGGCAACGATCACTGGGACTGTGGAGTGGGGGGAGGGGGTGGGGGCAATGATCACTGGGACTGTGGAGTGGGGGGAGGGGGAGGGGGCAACGATCACTGGGACTGTGGAGTGGGGGGAGGGGGAGGGGGCAACGATCACTAGGACTGTGGAGTGGGGGGAGGGGGTGGGGGCAACGATCAGTGGGACTGTGGAGTGGGGGGAGGGGGAGGGGGCGACGATCACTGGGACTGTGGAGTGGGGGGAGGGGGTGGGGCCAACGATCACTGGGACTGTGGAATGGGGGGAGGGGGTGGGGCCAACAATCACTGGGACTGTGGAGTCCTTGTGATCGTTGGCTCCACAGAAAGTGTTATGTATGCAACCCTAGGTAACCTGTATCATACCGCCACCAGAGGGCATGCATGTTGGAGTCCCAAGCGTTCCCAGCATCCCTGTATATAAGCAGGCCTCCCATGCTGTACCAACACTCTGGAGTTTGAATAAAGGAGCTAAGGCCACACTTACTCATGTCTACAGTACTCAGTTACATTACTTTATTATGAACATAACAACTGGCGACAAGATAACGAACAATCATGCGAAAATGCAGAGAACCGTTGGTAACCTGGAGAAATTTGCAAAAGGGGATGATAGGGAAGCCTTCGTGGAGCGACTCGACGAATACTTCATGGCCAATGAACTGGAAGGGGATGAGAACGCTGCCAAACGAAGGGCGATCCTCCTCACCGTCTGTGGGGCAACAACCTATGGCTTCATGAAGAACCTTCTAACTCCGGTGAAACCAACAACCAAGTCCTATGAAGAACTGTGTACACTGGTCCGGGAGCACCTAAATCCGAATGAAAGCATTCTGATGGCAAGGTATCGATTTTACACATGTCAACGGGCTGAAGGCCAGGAAGTGGCGAGCTACGTCGCCGAACTAAGGCGCCTTGCAGGACATTTCGATGGATTCCTTGAGCAGATGCTAAGAGACTCCTTTGGGCTTGGCATTGGCCATGAGGTTATCCTTCGCAAACTATTGACTGTTGAAACACTGAACCTGAGCAAAGCCATAACGATAGCCCAGGCATTTATGTCCACCAGCGATAACACCAAACAAATTTTGCAGCATAAAGAGGTTTCGGCAAGTACTGTACACAAAGTAACGTTGTTTTCAGGCAGGAATGCATATGGTAGAATGTACACGCCTCCAGCTGCACAACCTCAGATGACCCATAGTCCACCATCAAACGTTAATGCGGGCCAGTTAACACCTTGTTGGCGTTGTGGAGGTGATCATCGAGTCCATCAATGCCGCTTCAAACACTATGCGTGCAAAGGCTGTGGAACAATGCAAGGATCAATCTATGGCGGATCAGGCTGAACTAGAGACTCGAACCGAGGAGGCAGAAGTGTACGAAGTACACACCTTCACCACGAAATTTCCACCGATCATGCTAAACATCGAACTGGATGGAATTCCAGTATCCATGGAACTGGACATGGATGCGAGTCAGTCTATCATGAGCAAAAAGGACTTCGACAGGCTGTGGTGCAACAAGGCACACAGGCCCAAGCTTAGCCCCATTCCACCAAGCTGAGAACTTACTCTAAAGAGCTGATCCCTGTTATTGGCAGTGCAGCAGTAAAAGTCTCCTATGATGGAGCAGTGCATAAACTCCCACTATGGATTGTACCAGGAGATGCCCTCACACTGTTCGGCAAAAGCTGGCTGGGAAAAATCAGCTGTAACTCGGATGACATCCGAGCGTTCTCGTCCGTCGACGACGCCTTATGTACCCAGGTTCTGAGCAAGTTCCCGTCGTTGTTTGAGCCAAGCATCGGAAGTTTCTCGGGGCAAAGGTGCAGATCCACTTGGTTCCCGGTACACAACCCATCCACCACAAGGCACGGGCGGTGCCATATATGATGCGAGAGAAAGTGGAAATTGAGCTGGACAGGCTGCAGCGGGAAGGCATCATCGCATTGGTGGAGTTCAACGAATGGGCCAGCCCGATTGTTCCGGTTCTCAAAGGCGATGGCACGGGCAGAATTTGTGGAGACTATAAAGTAACGATTAACCGTTTTTCGCGACAGGACCAGTACCTGCTACCCAAGGCAGACGACCTATTTGCAACCCTGGCTGGGGGAAAGATGTTCACCAAGTTGGACCTGACCTCGGCCTACATGATGCAGGAGCTGGCGGAATCTTCGAAAGGCCTCACCTGCATCAAAGGTCTGTTCATCTACAATAGATGCCCGTTTGGGATTTTGATTGACTGCGGCAATTTTTTAAAGGAACATGGAGAGCCTGCTAAAGTTGGTTACGCGCACCATCTTTTCCAGGACGACATACAGGTTGGGACACCATCGAATACTTGCACAACCTGGAAGAGGTTCTAAGTCGGCTAGATCGCGTGAGACTCAAGTTGAAACGCTCGAAGTGTATTTTCCTGGCACCAGAGGTCGAGCTCTTAGGGAGAAGAATTGCGGCAGACGGCATCAGACCCACCGACGCCAAGACGGAGGCCTTCAAGAATGCACCGAGACCATAGAACGTGATGGAGCTGTGGTCATTCTTGGGACTCCTCAACTATTTTGGTAGTTTCTTACTTGGGTTAAGCACCTTGCTAAAACCCCTACATGTGCTGCCACAAAGGAAGATGACTGGGTATGGGGGAATTCACAAGAGGCTGCTTTTGAGAAAGCCAGAAATCTATATGTTCCAACAAACTGCTTGTTCTGTATAACCCATGTAAATGTTTATTGCTAGCTTGCGATGCATCTTCACACGGGGTCAGGTATGTGTTACAACAAGCAAATGAATCGGGAACATTGAAACCGGTCACTTATGCGCCCAGGAGTTTGTCCAATGCTGAGAGGGCCTACAGCATGATTGAAAAAGAAGCTCTGGCATGTGTTTACGGGGTGAAAAAAATGCACCAGTGTCTGTTTGGTCCCAAGTTTGAGTCAGAATCTGACCATCAACCGCTCATATCGCTATTCTCAGAGAGCAAAGAAATTAATACCAATGCCTCTGCCCGCATCCAAGGTTGGGGGCTTACGCTGTCTGCATATAACTATGTAATCCACCACAGACCAGGCACAGAGAACTGCGCTGATGCTCTCAGTCGGCTACCATTACCCACCACTGGGGTGGAAATGGCACAGCCTGCAGACTTGCTCTAGGTGATGGATGCATTTGAAAATGAAAAGTTACCCATTACAGCCCACCAGATCAGGACCTGGACCAGCCAGGATCCTTTACTGTCCGTTGTAAAAAACTGTGTCCTCCATGGGAGCTGGTCCAGCGTCCCAGCGGAGGTGCATGAAGAGATCAAGTTGTTACAGCAGCGCAAAGATGAAATGTCCATATAGGCAGACTGTCTTTTGTGGGGTAATCGCGTGGTTTTGCCTAAGAAAGGCAGGGAAACGTTCATATGTGACCTACACAGTACCCACCCAGGCATAGTAATGATGAAAGCTATAGCCAGATCCCACATGTGGTGGCCTGGCATCAACTCAGATTTGGAGTCATGCATGCGCCAATGCAACACTTGCTCTCAACTGAGCAATGCACCCAGGGAGGCACCGCTAAGTTTGTGGTCATGGCCCTCCAAACCGTGGTCGAGGATCCACGTTGACTTTGCGGGCCCGTTTCTAGGCAAAATGTTTTTGGTTGTTGTGGATGCTTATTCAAAATGGATTGAATGTGTAATAATGTCTGTAAGCACGTCCACTGCCACCATCGAAGCCTACGAGCCATGTTCGCCACGCACGGCCTGCCTGACGTCCTTGTCAGCGACAATGGGCCGTGCTTCACCAGTGCTGAATTCAAGGAATTAATGACCCGCAATGGAATCAAGCACGTCACATCTGCCCCGTTCAAGCCCGCATCCAATGGCCAGGAAGAACGGGCAGTCCAAACCATGAAGCAAAGCTTAAAACGAATGTCGGAAGGCTCCCTGCAGACCCGCCTGTCCTGAGTCCTGCTCAGCTACCGCACCAGACCCCACTCGCTCACCGGGATTCCCCCAGCCGAGCTGCTCATGAAAAGGGCACTCAAAGCAAGGCTCTCTCTTGTCCACCCTGATCTCTGTGATCACGTCGAGGACAGACGGCATCAACAAAGCATGTACCATGATCGTGCAAATTTGTCACGCGATATTGAAGTCAATGACCCTGTACTTTACTCAACAATGGACGTGGTCCCAAATGACTTGCTGACACTGTCATAGCCAAAGAAGGGAGTGGGGTGTTTCAGTTCAAACTTGCTAATGGACTAACTTGCAGAAAGCATATGGACCAAACCAAACTGCGATTCACAGACAGCCACGAGCAACCCGAAGAGGACACCACCAACTTCAACCATCCAACACACACACAATTGGCAACTGACATCATGGTTGACCATGAAGCCGAACTCACCATCCCCAGCAGCCCAGCAAGGCCAGCTGCCCAGCAGCCCAGTGAAGAACCAACCAACTCACTCAACCTGCATTTGTAGCGAGACGATCGACAAGGGATAAATAAGTGTACTGTTGGCTTTACGGGGGAGTGATGTTATGTATTTAACCCTTTGCAACCTGTATCACACCACCACCAGAGGGCCGACCTGTTGGAGTCCCAAGGGATCCCAGCATCCCTTGGGAGCACTGTATATAAGCAGGCCTCCCATGTTGTACCAACACTCTGGAGTTTGAATAAAGGAGCTAAGGTCACACTTACTCATGTCAACAATACTCAGTTACATTACTTTATTATGAACATAACAGAAAGATGTTATAAAAAAAAGTAAAACACTTCCCTTCAGCTGGCAGCTGCAGAGCTCACCAAAGAATCCCAAGTGGTGTCGACCAGACGCCTGCCCTGCTCATCGGTAACTTATTTTACAGAGGAACTTTTCAACAGGTGTTAGGCCCCACATTAATATATTCAATGGGCCTATAATACCTGTTGTAGGCAGCCAACCGAGCGCCTAGAAAATGGGCCCACAAATTTGGCTGCATATAGTGCCACTTCTGTTCCTGGTCAGAATGGAGGTGATGGAATAATTCCCCCATCAATCACACCTGCAGACTGCACTGTTGTAAGTGACTGGAATTTATTTTATACACAAAAATTGTATTAGATAACTATCCTCCACTCACTGCATTTTGCTGGAGAAATAACTCGGCTTTTATCGGGAGATTCGGTCGTGAGTTGTTTGCAGTAGTTCATAGAGGCTATTTTTAAATAGACTCTGTAGACAGTTTGCTGCAGTACGCTTTTTAAATAGACTGTTTGCTGAATAAATAGACTTTGTTTGCTGTAAACTAGATTGTTGTGTGTCATGCTATAAGTCCCGACCGGCCTCCAACTCATTGGCTGGCACTGTGATGTCAATAGAATTCTACATAAATATAACAGTGGGATGGTATGCCCAAAAATGGGTACAATGCTTACCAATTTCTACCCATCAATGTTGTTATTTCTGGAACAGTTATAAAAGCAAGTCCAGCACTGTATTGCTGGTTACCTGTTTTGGTCTCCTTGGGATAGAAATTAGCCAGCCTAACGCACGTTTTAACGCAATTTCTTTTGCGAATTTCCCGAGTGAAGTTGCTGATTTCAGTGAATCCCATGCAGCAGTAGTTAATATCACATCAGGGTCCTGATTTATTATTCACGAGGCTCTCGCCTCTCTGCAGCAGGATCCTTGTTGCTGTGAGGAGTCTCCGCTATTTGGAATGCGGCAGATCGGAGCCGGGAGCAACACTCCAAATTTTAACCCCTTCGCCGAAACGTTCCTGTCTGTTGGGGGAGGGGCCGGGGGCGTGGGCAGGGGGGCGGCAAACTGAGCCCTATAATATCATTTAAAAAGAAACTGGATACATATTTTTTTTAAAGAAAGTATGTAAAAGGATAGAGCAAGGAAATGGAATTAGAGTAGACATTCCATTTGAAGAACTAGCACTGGCACAGATGGGCTGAATGGCCTTCTGTGCTGCGTATTCTATTCTATATGATAGCATTTAATTGAGTAACAATATGTGAAAATACATTGGTATTCCCTATAAGTGGAAGCCCGCTGTTAAGCTAATAACTGGCAGTCCTTAAAAGAGAATCAGTGAATAACTGCTGCACATAGTATACAACTATAAAGTACAGACCAGGCAGGTCCTAGGTTTGATCATCAGAGAAGGGAAGAAAATGAGTTCCGATAACAATTAAGAAATAATGAATTATATCGATGAATTAAAGCTTGGCGAGCTGCAGCTGCACCAAGTTGAACAGTACCTAGAGGCACATGCAGGGAACGACTAAAAGAATGAGACATTCACAATGACAACACTGGGGGTTCCAGTCACAACTCTGTGACTTAACATTGTTTTTTACTCGACTATTCTAAAGAGCACTCTTACCATTTTCACCTTTTGCAGATTTGTAAAAGATGGTGTAATTGGTGATGAACCCATGCCGCTTTTCTACTGGGATTTCATGCCATTTAATTGTGGCTTCTGTTCCTCTCACAACTTGAGTAACATCAGCTGGACCTTCGGACGGATCTGAAAAAGAAAACCTTAGTCTAACACACAATGTGATTTAAATTAATACGCACTGCATTTCTGGATGAGCAGAAATGTTCTCCAACTGAATATTGGGAAGACCGAAGTCATTGTTTTCAGTCCCCGCCACAAACTTCATTCCCTCGACACTGACTCCATCCCTTTCCTCAGCTCCTGTCTGAGGCTGAACCAGACTGTTTGCAACCTTGGCATGATATTTGACCCTGAAATGAGCTTTCGACCTCATAACTGCAGCATAACTAAGACCGCCTATTTCCATCGCCCGTCTCCCCCCTTGTCTCAGCTCATCTGCTGCTGAAGCCCTCATCCATGCCTTTGTTACCCCTAGACTTGACTATTCCAATGCACTTCTGGCTGGCCTCACACATTCTACTCTACATAAACTAGAGGTGATCCAAAACTCGGCTACCCAAGTCTTAATTCGCACCAAGTCCCGCTCATCCATCATCCTTGTGCTCACTTACCTAAGTAACGCCTCGATTTCAAAATTTTCATCCTTATTTTCAAATCTCTCCATGGCCTCGTCCCTCCTATCTCTATATTCTCCTCCAGCCCCACAATTTCCCCGAGATGTCAGTGCTCCTCTAATTCTGCCCTCCTGAGCATCCCTGTTTGTAATCACTCAACTATTGGTGGCCGTGCCATCTGTTGTCTAGGCCCCATCTGTGGAACTCCCTGCCTAAACCTCTCCACCTCTCTATCTCTCTTTCCTCCTTCAAGATGCTCCTTAAAACATACCTCTTTGACCAAGCTTTTGGTCACCTGTGCTAATTTCTACTTATGCGGCTCGGTGTCAAATTTTTTGTCTCATAATACTCCTGTGAAGCGCCTTGGGAGGTTTCCCTATGTTAAAGGTGCTATATAAATACAAGTTGTGTTGTTGTTACATTTAGTCATGTAGAATTAGATTGATCGTTTTCTTTCCCTTCTCAGCTTCATCGGGCATTGATGACAGACAACAGAATATCTTTACATGACTGTGCAGGTTTGTGGGGAGTGGTATTCACCAGCCTCTCAGCACCATATCTACCCCATTTATGCTTCCACCCATACACTGACCAGAAACAGAGTCAGTGAATGCAGCAGTTCATTAGATCTATAAAAAGCTAGGGGGCGAAATTCAGTAACGCCCAGCGAGATGGGCTGCAAAATTGTGGGAAATTGGGCATTTTCTTCTCAGAAATGAAGGGAGGTGGTATCTGAGGCACTAATGGCCTCAGTGGTGTGCTGCTGCAGCGCTATTACCAGAGCTGCTCCCAATTTCAGGTGACTTTCATGGGAATGCAGCAATAATCAGCCACCTGCTCATTCCATTTCTTAAAGGAGATGGCGTTTCAGACAGCACCTGGTCATTTTCATCATTGCTGCAGAGCTGGAAGGAAGTTCGGAGATGGCTGCTCCAATATCTTCTTATAACGGCCATTGGGCTCAATGACCTGGCATTGGAGACATTGGTTGGGGCAGTGGAGAGGAGGGATGCACTGTTCCCTCCATCTGGAAGAAGACCCAACGCCACAGGTTTTTAGGGCCATTTGGGCAGAGGTGGCGGTGGAGGTGTCGGCCAGCACTATGGTCGATAGAAGCCCAACACAGTGCCGGTCAAGGGGAAAGGAAACCTCGGGAGCCATTTCCCTGGAGGATGAGTTCGCACATGAGTTCTGCTGCACAGGGCTCGGATGAGCACCTCGATGACACAAAGGGTGATGGCCATGCACTCCGATATGATAAGGGCAATGGCAAGGATGCCCGAGGACTTGTCAGGCATCATCATCATCATTATCACTTTGCGCAGTTGAGCGGGGCATTTCCGCCAGGAGTGAGGCGCTGACGGCTACCAATAAAAGGGGCAATTTCGCCCCCCTAGTTTCTACTATTACCGGGACATGATAAGTTAGCCCTTTAATTTTTCCAAATTAGGTTAATTTACTTGCCAGTTATAAGGAATATACTTTATAGATTATAGGTTGATCCCAATAGGATTAGCAATGTTTAATCAGGTGTAATCAGGAATGTCATGCTAGACCTCATTGATAATGGCAATACAGCTTAATAAACACAGAAATAGCTATAAATCAGGATAATTGTGATAACCTGGACAAAGCAACAGGAAAAGTAACGTTTTCACATTTTAAATGCAATATGCTTTTGCCGATTTAATCAAAAAGAACTTTAATATTGCATACATATTACTTCAGGTTAATTATAAAACAGAAAAAAGGGAAATTATTTTAACTGCAGATTTTTAAAGGTATGTAGTTTCTGGAGCAGAGCTTGTTTTTAAATCAGGAAATACGGAATGTGAACAGTGCCAACTTGGCAAGCTGTATTTCCAAGTTGACAATACTAGCTAGGGTTTCTGGGACAGCATGATATACCCTGTAGTCTGCTCTCAGATGATCAGCCACACAATCTTTATAAACTACCAAAGCCACTCGCTCGAATCAAGGTCTCTGGGAAGCCCCTCGTTAAATGTTAAACCCTGGAGTATTTACTTACAACTTTGCTGTAGGTATGCCAGTATTGAAAATGGATTTCCTGGACCATCACTGTACATGGCATAAACAGAGATGTTATAGCACGCAAACGGTTTTAAATCTCCCATGAAAGAATTCACCAAAAGAAAAGTTGTGCAGCAGTTTAGTCAGATTCTTAAATCGTTTATTTTTAATATCAAAATATAAACTGCTATGTATTTATGCTTGTGGGTCACCAGACACCGGGGGCGCCACTGTCGGAGGTCATTGGGCTGTACGCGCGCGTGCGCGGTCACTGGTATATAAGCGCGGGTACCATGTCACGCGGGTTACTTTGGGCACGAATAAAGTTGGATCAGGTTTACACCTGAGGCAGTTGACAGTAACAAGTCTTTTGAGTCATTACATTTGGTGACAAGGTAACTTGAGAACCATCGCATGTACAATGGGCACTATTGGAATTCTGGAGAGGTTCACAGATGGCAAGGATTGGGCGGATTTTATCGAACGCCTGGATCAGTATTTTGTGACCAAAAAAATGGAGGGAGAGGCTGATGCAGTTCGGTGCAGGTCGGTTTTCCTCACTGTTTGTGGTCCAAAAATTTATGGCCTCATAAAGAATCTTCTCTCGCCTTTACGTCCAACGGATAAAGAATATGGGGATTTGTGTGCTTTGGTGCATGACCATTTTAAGCCAAAAGAGGGGATCATCATCTTACGCTATCGCTTCTACACGCATGTTTGTGCTGAGGGCCAGGATGTGACGGGATTTGTCGCCGACCTGTGACATCCTGCTGAACCGTGTAAGTTTGGGAACGTGTTGGAAGACATGCTGCGAGATTTCTTCGTGATAGGCATCAACCATGATGTGATTCTTCGGAAGTTATTGGCCGAAGAGAAACTGGATTTGAGCAAGGCCATCACAACTGCCCAGGCATGCATGACGACTGATGATAATTTGAGGCAGATATTATCAAAGAGTCGGAGCTCCAAGGCAAGTACTGTAAACAAGATTGTGTCATCGTTTAGCAGAGCTGCTTATCGTAGGGGCTACTTGACTGCTTATGTGAAACCTGTAGCTGCTCAAAGTCCGCCAACTGGTACGAATCCAATTTCACCCTGTTGGCGTTGTGGGGGCAATGATTAGCCTCATCAGTGTCGGTTTAAACAGTACTCCTGTAATGGCAGTTTGAAAGTGGGGCATCTTCAGAGAATGTGCCCACACCTGAGCAAGCGTGCTGCCGCTCATCACATTGCTGATGATGACCAGTCCAGTGCTGGCCCGGATACACAACCCGAGGAGGAAGTGTATGGTCTGTATTCGTTCTTGGGAAGGAGCCAGCCGATAATCGTTAATGTGAAGCTGAATGGCGTGCCTATATCACTGGAGCTGGACACGGGTGCGAGTCAGTCAATAATGAGCCAAAGGACCTACGACAAGCTGTGGGACACTAAAGCTGTGAAGCCTAAGCTGAGTCCAGTCAATGCTAAGTTGTGTACTTACACTAAGGAACTTATACCGGTGATTGGCAGTGCAGTAGTCAAGGTGTCATATGATGGTGTGGTTCATGATCTACCATTATGGATTGTCCCAGGTAATGGTCCAACGATGTTCGTCAGGAATTGGCTCGAGAAAATCAAGTGGAATTGGAACGATACCAAAGCGTTGTCATCTGTGGATGACTCTTCGTGTGCTCAAGTGTTGAAGAAGTTTCCTTCTTTGTTTGAACCGGGCATTGGGGGTAATTTTACTGGAGCTAAGGTACAGACTCACCTAGATTCTGATGCAAGGCCTGTCTATCATAAAGCTAGGTCTGTTTCCTACATGATGAGGGAGAAGGTTAAAATTGAGCTTGTCAGACTGCAACGTGAAGGGGTCATATCACCGGTCGAGTTTAACATGTGGGCCAGTCCTATTATTCCTGTGTCGAAAAGTGATGGCACTGTCAGGATTTGTGGAGACTACAAGGTTACGATTAACTGATTTTCAAAACAGGATCAGTCGCCGTTACCGAAGGCTGATGACCTGTTCGCCATGCTACTAGTGGAAAATCTTTCACTAAACTAGATCTGACGTCGGCCTATATGACACAGGAGCTTGTCGACACTTTGAAGCAACTCACCTGCATCAACATCCAGAAAGGATTGTGTAAGGGGTTCTGGGGAGTGTTGTGCATTGGGTGTCTCTCTCTGGGCTGCTGCCCTCACAGCTTATGCCTGACCTGTGAGGTACCCTGAGTGCTGCAGGAGCACTCCTGGAGAGATTGTGTCCACAGCTTATGAAGGGGGTTTTGAGACACGTGCATCCCCACAGCTTATGACTAGCCTGTGAGGCACCTGTGAGTGTCAAACACTCCTAACCCCTTCTTCCCTAGCCTGTGACACACAGTTGGGCGTTTTCGAGCCGCTCCTGGCCTCCCTTACATTGTTCTGACACAAGACTCACGATCAGGAGATGTAATACAACAGCATTGAGACAAGGCGATTTCAAGAGGAACTTTAAGCTTCCAATTTATTTGACAAGGTGTATCTCAGCAAACAGCAATACACCAACAAAACAATCCCCCTAAATCCCACTAAACGGACACAACGAAAATTTTTACACAAGTTTAACAGCAGTGCAATGCCCAACCTCCCACCTTCCTGACCTAACTGAGTTGGGCGTTCTGGGGACCAGAGACTATACTCACCACAGCCTTTACAGTCTTTCCAGGTCAAAACGCAGTTTCGGGGTTCTCTTTTTGCTATCTTCAGGATCTTGAAGTTACTTTTTCGGTTGTGATTTTCTTGGAAACTTGGTTGTTGTTGCGTCTTGTTGTTGCTGTGGATCTACCTGAGTCCAGCTCTCAGGGGAAGATCCTTGTGGAAAAAGAAAAGGTTCAGTCTCCAGTAGCGAAAGGAGGCTGAATTGATGCAGTCTCGGGATGGTGGTTTGCTTCTTCTGTCTTCGGTGTCTTCGGACACTGGTCTTCCTTCTGTGTCGAAAGGCTGACTGCTTGCTGGAACACGAGAACGGAACAACTTGTCGAGGCAGAAACCCCTTCTTATAAACAGTTATCCAGCCAGACTTTCGTGCTGAAATAGATCCTTCCCATTGGTGGGCCTGTGATTTTTGAAAAATGCAGCAGTGTTGGATTTCGTGGGGTTTTTCCACTGGCCATCTCTGATGTTAACCTAATCAAGGGTTGAGTAGGTGTTAATTGAGTTGGCAGGGTGTGAGCCTCCTGTAGCCATTATGTAGGCCCTTGGTTTGTTTTGGGTTCCCTAGTTTTCTTAAGGCCTGCATAATATCCCTCCATAGTGTAAACGTGGGAGAGACAATAGCCCGGTATCGGTGATGATGCAGTCCCGAGTTTTCGAGCAAGGGCACTCCCATTGGCTTGGAGTCCCTTGCTTCGGGCTGACTCTGTCCCACCATTGGCCCTCCGGTGTCCTCCCCTGTTCAATCACTGCCCTGCCAAGGCCAACTGTCTCGGTTTCAATCCACATCTAGTTCTGGGTTCCCTGTTCCTTCCAGGACACTGGCCTGCTGTTTTATTACAGCACAGACAGATCCCACAGCTCTTTTCCATCTGGGTAAAATGAGGGGTTTTCGTTCTCCCCGACAACTGTTTGTCTACAACAGGTGTCCTTTTGGAATTCGTTTGGCTGCAGCCATATTTCAGAGGAATATGGAAAGGCTACTGAAGTCCGTTCCTAGAACTGTCGTGTTTCAAGATGATATTCTGGTCACAGGTCACGACACTACTGAACATCTGAACAATCTTGAAGAAGTCGTACATCATCTGGACAAAGTGGGACTCAGGCTGAAACGTTCGAAGTGTGTCTTCATGGCACTTGAAGTCGAATTCCTTGGGAGGAAGATTGCTGCTGATGGTATCAGGCTTACTGATTCGAAAACCAAGGCCATCAAAAATGCACTCAGGCCTCAGAATGTGACAGAGCTGCATTCGTTCCTTGGGCTACTCAACTACTTTGGTAATTTCTTGCCAAGATTGAGCACTTCATTAGAGCCACTGCACGTGCTACTCAGAAAAGGCGACAACTGGGTCTGGGGTGTGTCTCAAGATAGAGCCTTTGAGAAAGCTAAGAACCTGCTCTGTTCAAATAAGTTGCTTGTTCATTATGATCTGTGCAAGCATCTTGTATTGGCTTGTGATGCTTCATCATATGGGGTTGGCTGTGTACTCCAACATGCAAATGAGTCAGGTAAGCTACAACCTGTGCGTATGCTTCGAGAAGTTTGTCAAAGGCGGAACGAGCTTACAGCATGGTAGAAAAAGAAGCTTTGGCCTGTGTGTATGGGGTCAAAAAGATGCTCAGTACCTGTTTGGTCTTCGTTTTGAACTCGAAATGGATTACAAGCCACTCATTTCATTGTTTTCGGAAAACAAAGGGATTAATACCAATGCATCATCCCGTATCCAGAAGTGGGCGTTGACATTGTCTGCCTATGATTGTATTATTCGTCATAGACCTGGCACTGAGAATTGTGCCGATGTACTGAGTCGTCTGCCGTTGCTCAAACCTGAGGTGGAGATGCCTCAACCTGCAGATCTACTGTTAGTAATGGATGCTTTTGAGAGTGAAAGAACTCCTGTCACTGCTCAACAAGTTAGGATCTTGACCAGCCATGACCCTATTTTATTGGTTGTGAAACATTGTGTCCTCAGTAGTGATTGGTCTGCAATTGCTATGGAAATGTGTGATGAGACCAAACCTTATAACTGTCGCAAAGATGAACTGTCCGTTCAGTCAGATTGTTTACTGTGGGGTAATCGTGTTGTTATGCCTAAGAAAGGTAGAGAAAAATTTGTACATGAACTACATAGCACACATCCTTGTATTATCATGAATGCCGTTGCTAGGGCTCATGCTAGGTGGCCTGGAATTGACTCTGATCTGGAATCATGTGTGCATCAGTGCAATACTTGCATGCAGCTAGGTAAAGTACCAGCAGAATCTCCACTGAGTTTTTGGTCATGGCCATCTAAACCATGGTCGAGGAGCCACATCGATTTTGCGGGCCCTTTCCTGGGAAAGATGTTTTTTTGTGGTGGATACATATTCAAAGTGGATAGAGTGTATTATCATGTCACCCAGTACAGCTACTATTGAGAGTGTTCGTGTCATGTTTGCTACTCATGGTTTGCCTGACATTGTGAGCGACAATGGATCTTGCTTTACAAGTTTGGAGTTTCAAGAGTTCATGAAACTCAATGGTATTAAACATGTGAGGTCAGCCCCACTCAAACCTGCTTCTAATGGTCAAGCAGGGAGTGCTGTTCAAACGATTAAGCATAGTATGAAATATGCGTCCCCCACAACAAAAAACATCTTTCCCAGGAAAGGGCCCACAAATCGATGTGGATCCTCGACTGTGCTGCTGTGTCATGTGCATCTCTGTCAATGATCCGGTTTATGTACTGAACTATGGTCAAGATCCAAAGTGGATCGCTGGTACTGTTACAGCCAAGGAGGGTAACAGAGTGTTTATTAGAAACATAGAAACATAGAAACATAGAAAATAGGTGCGGGAGTAGGCCATTCGGCCCTTTGAGCCTGCACCGTCATTCAATGAGTTCATGGCTGAACATGCAACTTCAGTACCCCATTCTTGCTTTCTCGCCATACCCCTTGATCCCCCTAGAAGTACGTACTACATCTAACTCCTTTTTGAATATATTTAGTGAATTGGCCTCAACAACTTTCTGTGGTAGAGAATTCCACAGGTTCACCACTCTCTGGGTGAAGAAGTTTCTCCTCATCTCGGTCCTAAATGGCTTACCCCTTATCCTTAGACTGTGACTATTGATGTGCTCAAGAATGAGCAAACATGCAGGAAACATGTTGATCAGATAAAACTGCGGCACACGGATGAACTGGATCCACTTGAGGAAGATGCAGTCAGTGACCAACCAACCTATGTTCATTCATCAGAGGACTTTGCTGTCATTATTCAAACTGGACCTCCAGTCCCTGATGTGGTCATTACCACTCCATCAGATCGGTTACTCAGCCTTCAGTCACAAATCACTCGGAATGCTCGCCTAGAACTGAAGTTGAACTGAGACGATCAACTTGTGAACGGAAAGTCCCAGACTATCTTAATTTGTAAAAAGACTGATATTAAAATCTTGAAAGGGGATGTTGTTATGTATTTATGCTTGGGGCCACCAGACACCAGGGAGACGCCACTGTTGGAGTTCATCGGGCTGTACGAGCGCGTGCACGGTCTCTGGTATATAAGCGCGGGTACCATGTCACACGGGTTACTTTAGGCGCGAATAAAGTTGGATCAGGTTTACACCTGAAGCTGTTTACAGTAACAAGTCTTTTGAGTCATTACATTCATTACATAAACCTCTTCTTAAAATTCTTACTAGTTATATTATTTTATTTAATATATGCAGTGCAATGCTTTAACAGATATTAAACAGTCAAATATTGATAGTTGCTGTGCTCTGGTATTAGACCATTAACCAGGAGGCCCAAGTTCCAAACCCAGCCTTCACCGACACCTTCACCCCGCTGAATTGTATTTGTAGCTGTATTCTGGGGAACTGAGGGGAAAATGGTTCCAGCCATCGTTACCTATCAATCAGACCAAGCAGATTAATGTGGAAGGGAAGATAAAGTGGGAATGCCATGAAATTATTTTTCTTGATTTTTTTCAAATAAAAATATTTCAGGACATTCGTGAAAGTATATTAGGTAGGATTACTGTGGCCTCAAAATGTCACATAAAACTATGATACAAATGAAAGTCCCAGCTAGTAATTTCTTCTGTCTTGAAATCCACAAACCGGGAAGAAGGTTACTGAAGACCAAGGGGTCGAAATTCCCTCTCTAATGCCCCCCATTAGCACCAGTGCTAGGTGGCTAAGGGGCTGCAAAAGCCGACCATCCGTGTTAAGCAGCATCCACAGCTCGGGCGAAATTCGGTAGGCTCTTTGGTAACGCGGCACCGTCTAACGTCATCCACGTGTTGACATCATCCAGTATGCAATGCTCCCTTGGCGTTGCTCTGACAAAATTTGGTTTGTACGGACGCCTAACGGCAAGGCGCATTACCTGGGAAAAGTGAAGGGAATATCGCGGTGCTTGGGCGTATTCGCCCAGAGATCAAGGTAAGTTTTTTTTCTTTTTTATTTCACCTTCTTTTCATTAGTTGCAACAGTGGGGAAGTTTGTGTGTCGGTCGGAGAAGTTTGAGGTTAATTTCTTTCTTCCCTTTTCTTCCCGTTTTTCAGCTAGCATGGTGGCAGCCTTCTGTTGTGAAATTCAGTAGCCTCCTGAGCTCTCACCCAAGGACGAGTGTTCAACGCCACTTTTTAGCGCTGCTCTCTCATCTTTGGGCATAAAAACTGAATTTGGCAGTTTGAGCCTCCACCTAACGTCTGGCAGTAAAATCTGCACTCAGGCGGTACCGAATTTCGACCCCTAATTTCCTTAAGTGTAGCCTTTTTTGTTGCCAAGTATTTTCAGCATTTTGGCACTCACATCTTATTTTAAATGTGCAATCAGTACTAAGAACTTGTTCATTTGTTCAGGCTGTTAATACTGTGCTTGGTTTCCAGTGTCTCTGCACAAATTAGATGCAAGAACAGATCTTCAAATCAAGCAAAGTTGAGCAGTCAGTTATTAGCACCTGCCCAACTGTTAGTGTGTTGCCCATGTCCGATTCTGCAGGGTCTGCTTTATTTACATAGTGTGGGTGAGGTCCGAACCTGTATTTAGCCCAATGTTGGGAGTTTCCCAGAAGGGGCGACAATGTATAGGTAGCTCTTAAAGACAGCTTTCACAGGTTGATAGGTAAAATTAAAGGGAAATTATCTATTCGAACTCAAGTGGCTACCTTTAGGAACAAAATTGTTGGTAGGCGTTAAAGGCTTCTAATATTTGTTATTTATTTCAGCATTTGCAAAGGCTTTGAAAATAAGTAGCAAAACCCAGAGGCTGGCACATATAAATGTAGAGCTGTGAATAGAGTTGGTGGCCAAGTCACAGAGAACATAACATAAGAACATAAGAATTAGGAACAGGAGTAGGCCATCTAGCCCCTCGAGCCTGCTCCACCATTCAACAAGATCATGGCTGATCTGGCCGTGGACTCAGCTCCACTTACCCGCCCGCTCCCCGTAACCCTTAATTCCCTTATTTCCCTTATTTCCCTTATTGAGGCAACCCTCCTGTTTGATGGCCTGTAAAGTGGAAGTGGTGCAGAACGAGGTGGCAGTGAGCTGAGTGGCGCTGCTTGCAATTCCAGGGCACCCTAAGATAGCATTGCAGCATTACTGGAAGGAAGTGGACGAGGAGGAGACGATGGGCTGAAGTTTAACCCTCCAAAACGGGGTGGGTTGGGGTCAGGTGAAATGTTAAAACTTTAAAAACCTCAAACCTGTTCCCATCCCGCCTCCAACCAGCCCACTTCTGGGTTTAACGGAGGCAGGACACGAGGCGGGCAGCCAACCCGTTCCCAGGAAGCAGGTTGGCCAACTAAATATTTTCATGAATCTGGCAGCCTCAGATGTAACCTGCTTTGCAGGCTTAACCTGGCCGGCCGGGTTTTCCAGGTCTCGGGACACCCAGCAGCTGAAGGGAGGTGAGGACAGCTTCGGTGTCATGGTACATCAGTCATTGAAAGTTGGCATGCAGGTACAGCAGGCGGTGAAGAAGGCAAATGGTATGTTGGCCTTCATAGCTAGGGGATTTGAGTATCGGAGCAGGGAGATCTTACTGCAGTTGTACAGGGCCTTGGTGAGGCCTCACCTTGAATATTGTGTACAGTTTTGGTCTCCTAATCTGAGGAAGGACATTTTTGCTATTGAGAGAGTGCAACAAAGATTCACCAGACTGATTCCCGGGATGGCAGGACTGATATATGAAGAAAGACTGGATCGACTAGGCTTATATTCACTGAAATTTAGAAGAATGAGAGGCGATCTCATAGAAACATAAAATTCTGACCGGATTGGACAAGTTCGATGCAGGAAGAATGTTCCCGATGTTGGGGAAGTCCAGAACCAGGGGTCACTGTGTAAGGATAAGGGGTAAGCCATTTAGGACCGAGATGAGGAGAAACTTCTTCATTCCGAGAATTATGAACCTGTGGAATTCTCTACCACAGAAAGTTGTTGAGGCCAGTTCATTAGATATATTCAAAAGGGAGTTAGATGTGACGCTTATGGCTAAAGGGATCAAGGGGTATGGAGAGAAAGCAGGGATGGGGTACTGAAGTTGCATGATGAAAATGGCCTACTCCTGCACCTATTTTCTATGTTTCTATGTAAGTGCCTTTACATCACTGCTTGTACGCCAGGAGGAGCAGGAGTAGGAGAACTTCTCCCCGGACCCCCAAGCTTACCCTCTTGCCTTGGATCGGACCACCCCTCCCCGGGATCAGACAGCCCCCTAACCAGGTTTGTGGATCGGAACCACCTCTCTGCACCCCACCCTCCACCCGCCGCCCCCACGTTCACAGTAGCAGCCGCAGGCTCCAAACTTTGTCGGACATCCTCTGGGTTTTGGAGCCTGTGATGGCTGCATTAAAGACTGCTCCTCCTGCAACTATGAAGGGGCAGACTCGGCCATCGTGATCCGAGGAGCCATTTGGGGCTCTGACTGAGGGGGAGGCAATGTGGGAGAAGTGGGAGTGCTTTGAGCAGAGCCCTAGTTCCATGTCCCCCCTCACCATCATCCCTCTCATGGACCACCTGCACTTCCCTGCTACCAAGGAGCTGGAGAGCACCTTGTTGCACATCAGTGGGGCGATGAATGCCCAAGTCTATATTGATATCCCTTCTCGAGATTGTAATATAGAGCTCCACTTAATGGGCTACTGCTCCACCTAGTGGGCTACTGTGGTAATACAACTGTTGCTGTCAATACAATAAAGCATCAGGTGACATGATCACCTGACAAGTTCTTGTGGAGCCATCTTGTATGTGTGTGTTTGTGATGTCATCAGGAATATATCTCATTTGGTGATGTAGGATGGGATTTCTGGGTTCCCTGCCTGAAATTTTTGTTTGTGGATGATCCAGCCAAACAACAGAGCGACTGTGAATTACTTTGTTTTGCAGCACAGCTAAAAATCCAAGGTAAATTACAAGCACACTTGGCTGAACTAAAGAGTCCAGATGGCCATGCCTATGGGAATAATAGGGTGCTTAGGTGAGAGCCGAGAGCGTATGTGGTGCGGCTAGAAATGTTTTTCACCGCAAATAGTATCATCAAAGTCCCCGATGATGAAAACAGTAACCGGGTGTTGTTAGAAAGGAAGCAGGCTATTTTCCTGACTGAAGCAGGCCCCGAGGTGTATGAAACCCTGAAATATGTGCTTGTTCCCGTCAAGCAAAAGGACAAGCTACTGACCGAGATTCTCAGCACTACAGTCCTGAGCCCTGGAAATTGTTGAAAGTTATCATTTTGGAGTACAAGATCAATTCATTGATGAAAGTATCAGTGAGTACATTGTAGTTTTAAAGAATCTATCTATTCACTGTCATTTCGGAAACTTTCCGGACTGAGCATTGCGTGACCGCTCTTGTTTGTGGGATGGAAAGTGAAGCAATCAGAAGAAAGTTGTTGACAACCATAACTTGACTTTTGATTTAGCTTGTCAGAAAGCTATGTCAGTGGATATGGCCGTCCAATACACCCGAGAATTTCGCATCATTTCCAGTCATCAGCCAACCGAGGTGAATCGCCTGCAGGTTAGAAGTTACAGGCAGTTGGGCTCCAAGGCCTCAGCAAGTGACCAAGGTAACAGCGCAGTGAAGTTGTGCTATCGGTGCCTGGGACAAAACATTCCTTAAAGCTGTGGTTTATTTGGGAATTTGGAAAGAGTGGGAATTCAGAGAAGAGGGGAAGATTAATTTAAAAATTACAAATAGGTCAGTGATATTTCACAGAAGCAGTGGACCTGCGTGGGAGCAACCGCGGGAGCTGAGGCAGAGGCTTAAAAGGCAAGGCTCAACTGGCAGCATTCAAAAGGGACGTCAGAGTTTAAAAGTGACATTGGCACAAGGGAAGTAAGTAGCTGATTGGTGAGTGTTTTTTCTCTCTGTTAAGTTAGTACTTAGTCTTTAAATAAAGGTTAGTTAAATCAGCTGATTGCTGAGTAGTTGCTGGGTGTGTTTTGCTAAGGCTTAGAGTTTAGTTCTACTTGATAGTTCCGAGTGTAACGAGAGGGATGGCAGGGCAGCTCAGTCCTGTGGATTGCACATCCTGTGGCATGTGGGAAATCCTGGATGCTTCGCGCAGCTGGGACGACCACGTGTGTAAGATAATGGGAGTAAAGGCAGCTAAATCCCCTGGACCTGGTGGCTTGCATCCTCGGGTCTTAAGAGAAGTAGCAGCAGGGATTGTGGATGCATTGGTTGAAAAATAGAAACATAGAAACATAGAAATTAGGTGCAGGAGTAGGCCATTCTGCCCTTCGAGCCTGCACCGCCATTCAATAAGATCAAGGTTGATCATTCAACTTCAGTACCCCTTTCCTGCTTTCTCTCCATACCCCTTGATCCCTTTGGCCGTAAGGGCCATATCTAACTCTCTTTTGAATATACCTAACAAACTGGCCTCAACAACTTTCTGCGGTGGAGAATTTCACAGGTTAACCACCCTCTGAGTGAAGAAGTTTCTCCTCATCTCAGTCCTAAATGGCTTACCTCTTATTCTTAGACTGTGACCCCTGGTTCTGGAACTCCCCAGCAATGGGAACATTCTTCCTGCCTCTAACCTGTCCAATCCCCTCAGAATGTTATATGTTTCTATGAGATCCCCTCTCATTCTTCTAAACTCCAGTGGATAAAAGCCCAGTTGATCCAGTCTCTCCTCATATGTCAGTCCTGCCATCCCGGGAATCAATCTGCTAAACCTTCGCTGCACTCCCTCAATAGCAAGAACGTCCTTCTTCAGATTAGGAGACCAAAACTGAACACAATATTCCAGGTGTGGCCTCACCAAGGCTCTGTACAACTGCAGTAAGACCTCCCTGCTCCTATACTCAAATCCTCTAGCTATGAAGGCCAACATGCCATTTGCCTTCTTCACCGCCTGCTGTACCTGCATGTCAAACTTCAATGACTGATGTGCCATGACATCCAGGTCTCGTTGCACCTCCCCTTTTCCTAATCTGTCACCATTCAGATAATAGTCTGCCTTTGTGTTTTTGCCACCAAAGTGGATAACCTCACATTTATCCACATTATACTGTATCTGCCATGCATTTGCCCACTCACCTAACCTGTCCAAATCACCCTGCAGTCTCTTAGCATCCTCCTCACAGCTCACACCGCCACCCAGCTTAGTGTCATCTGCAAACTTGGAGATATTACATTCAATTCCTTCATCTAAATCATTAATGTATATTGTAAATAGCTGGGGCTCTAGCACAGAACCCTATGGCGCCCCACTGGTCACTGCCTGCCATTCTGAAAAGGCACCGTTTATTCCGACTCTCTGCTTCCGGGTCTGCCAATCAGTTCTCTATCCACGTCAATACATTACTCCCATTATTATGTCCTTTAATTTTGCACACTAATCTCTTGTGTCCGACCTTGTCAAAAGCCTTTTGAAAGTCCTAATACACCACATCCACTGGTTCTCCCTTGTCCACTCTACTAATAATATCCTCAAAAAATTCTAGAAGATTTGTCAAGCATGATTTCCCTTTCATAAATCCATGCTGACTTGGACCGATCCTGTCACTGCTTTCCAAATGCGCTGCTATTTTATTTTTAATAATTGATTCCAACATTTTCCCCAGCACCGATGTCAGGCTAATCAGTCTATAATTCTCCGTTTTCTCTCTCCCTCCTTTTCTAAAAAGTGGTGTTACATTAGCTACCCTCCAGTCCATAGGAACTGATCCAGAGTCAATAGAATATTGGAAAATGATCACCAATACATCCACTATTTCTAGGGCCACTTCCTTAAGTACTCTGGGATGCAGCCTATTAGGCCCTGGGGATTTATTGGCCTTTAATCCCATCAATTTCCCTAACACAATTTCCTGACTAATAAGGGTTTCCTTCAGTTCTTTCTTTTCGCTAGATCCTCAAATCCCTAGTGTTTCCGGAAGGTTATTTGTGTCTTCCTTCGTGAAGACAGATTCAAAGTATTTGTTCAATTGGTCTGCCATTTCTTTGTTCCCCATTATAAATTCACCTGACTCTGTCTGCAAAGGACCTATGTTTGTCTTCACTAATCTTTTTCTCTTCACATATCTATAGAAGCTTTTGCAGTCAGTTTTTATGTTCCCTGCAAGCTTCCTCTCATACTTTATTTCCCCCCTCCTAATTAGATCCTTTGTCCTCCTCTGCTGAATTCTAAATTTCTCCCAGTCCTCAGGTTTACTGCTTTTTCTCTCCAATTTATATGCCTCTTCCTTGGATTTAATACTATCCCTAATTTCCCTTGTTAGCCACAGTTGAGCCACCTTCCTCTTTTTATTTTTTACTCCAGACAGGGATGTACAATTGTTGTAGTTCATCCATGGAATCTATAAATGTCTGCCACTGCCTATCCACTGTCAACCCTTTAAGTATCATTTGCCAGTCTAGCCTAGCCAATTCACGTCTCATACCATCAAAGATACCTTTCCTTAAGTTCAGGACCCTGGTCTCGGAATTAACACTGTCACTCTCCATCTTAATAAAGAATTCTACCATATTGTGGTCACTCTTCCCCAGGGGGCCTCACACAACAAGAATGCTAATTAGTCCTCTCTCATTACATAACTCCCAGTCTAGGATGGCCAGCTCTCCAGTTGGTTCCTCAACATATTGGTCTAGAAAGCCATCCTTAATACACTCCAGGAAATCCTCATTGCTACTATCTTGGTTAACCCAATCTATATGTCGATTAAAGTTGCCCATGATAACTGTTGTACCTTTATTGCACGCATCCCTAATTTCTTTTTTGATGCCATCCCCAACCTCACTACTACTGCTTGGTGGTCTGTACACAACTCCCACTAGAGTTTTCTGCCCTTTGGTATTCCGCAGCTCTACCCATACCGATTCCACATCATCCAAGCTAATGTCCTTTCTTACTATTGCGTTAATTTCCTCTTTAACCAGCAACGCTACCCCACCTCCTTTTCCTTTCTGTCTATCCTTCCTGAATGTTGAATACCCCTGGATGTTGAGTTCCCCGCCTTGGTCACCCTGGAGCCATGTCTCCGTAATCCCAATTATATCATAATTATTAATAGCTGCCTGCGCAGTTAATTCATCCACTTTATTACGAATACTCCTCGCATTGAGGCACAGAGCCCCCAGGCTTGTCTTTTTAAGACTCTTTGTCACTTTAGAATTTTGCTGTTATGTGGCCCTTTTTGATTTTTGCCTTGGATTCTCTGCCCTCCACTTTTACTATTCTCCTTTCTATCTTTTGTTTCTGCCTCCATTTTATTTCTCTCTGTCTCCCTGCATAGGTTCCCATCCCCGTGCCATATTAGTTTAACCCCTCCCCAACAGCATTAGCAAACACTCCCCCTCGGACATTGGTTCTGGTCCTGCCCAGGTGCAGATTGTCCAGTTTGTACTGGTCCCACCTCCCCCAGAACCGGTTCCAATGTCCCAGGAATTTGAATCCCTCCCTCTTGCTCCACTCCTCAAGCCACGTATTCATCTGAGCTATCCTGTGATTCCTACTCTGACTAGCACATGGCAGATAGCAATCCTGAGATTACTACCTTTGAGATCCTACTTTTTAATTTAACTCCTAGCTCCCTAAATTCAGCTTGTAGTACCTCATCCCGCTTTTTACCTATATCGTTGGTACCTATATGCACCACGACAACTGGCTGTTCATCCTCCCCCTTCAGAATGCCCTGCAACCACTCCGAGACATCCTTGACCCTTGCAGCAGGGAGCCAACACACCATCCTGGAGTCTCGGTTGTGACCGCAGAAATGCCTATCTATCCCCCTTACAATAGGATCCCCTATCACTATAGCTCTTCCACTCTTTTTCCTGCCCTCCTGTGCAGCAGAGCCACCCATGGTGCCATGAACTTCGCTACTGCTGCCTTCCCCTGGTGAGCCATCTCCCCCAACAATATCCAAAGCGGTGTATCTGTTTCGGAGGGAGATGACTGCAGGGGACTCTTGCACTACCTTCCTACTCCTGCTCTGCCTGATGGTCACCCATCCCCTTATCTGCCTTTGTAACCTTTACCTGCGGTGTGACCAACTCACTAAACGTGCTATCCACGACATCCCCAGCATCGCGCATGCTCCAGAGTGAATCTATCCATAGCTCCAGTGCCGTCATGCGGTCTAACAGGAACTGCAGCTGGATACACCTCCTGCACACATAGTTATCAGGGACACTGGAAGTGTCCCTGATTTCCCACATAGCACAGGTTGTAATTTACAAAAATTCCCTGGATTCTGGGGAGGTTCCAGCAGATTGGAAAACTGCAAATGTAACATCCCTATTTAAAAAAGGAGGCAGACAAAAAGCAGGAAACTATAGACCAGTTAGCCTGAGATCTGTGGATGGGAAAATGTTTGAGTCCATTACTAAAGAAGCAGTAGCAGGACATTTGGAAAAGCAAAATTCGGTCAGGCAGAGTCAGCATGGATTTATGAAGGGGAAGTCATGTTTGAAAAATTTGTTGGAGTTCTTTGAGGATGTAACGAACAGGGTGGATAAAGGGGAACCAGTGGATGTGGTGTATTTGGGCTTCCAGAGGCATTTGACAAGGTGTCACATATAAGGTTACTGCTCAAGATAAAAGTTCACGGCATGGATAGAGGATTGGCTAACTAACAGAAAACAGAGAGTCGGGATAAATGGTTCATTCTCTGGTTGGTAACCAGTAACTAGTGGGGTGCCGCAGGGATCAGTGCTGGGACCCCAACTATTTACAATCTATATTAATGACTTGGAAGAAGGGGCCGAGTGTAACGTAGCCAAGTTTGCTGATGATAGAAAGATGGGAGGAAAAGCAATGTGTGAGAGGGACACAAAAAAGCTGCAAAAGGACATAGACAGGCTAAGTGAGTGGGCAAAAATTTGGCAGATGGAGTATAATGTTGGAAAGTGTGAGGTCATGCACTTTAGCAGAAAAAAATCAAAGAGCAAGTTATTATTTAAATGGAGAAAGATTGCAAGTGCTACAGTACAGCGGGACCTGGGTGTACTTGTGCATGAAACACAAAAGGTTAATATGCAGGTACAGCAAGTGATCAGGAAGGCCAGTGGTATTTTGGCCTTTATTGCAAAGGGGATGGAGTATTAAAGCAGGGAAGTCTTGCTACAGCTATACAAGGTATTGGTGAGGCCACACCTGGAATACTGCGTGCAGTTTTGGTCCCCGTATTTAAGGAAGGATATACTTGCTTTGGAGGCAGTTCAGAGAAGGTTCACTCGGTTGATTCCGGGGATGAGGGGGTTGACTTATGAGGAAAGGTTGAGTAGGTTGGGCCTCTACTCATTGGAATTCAGAAGAATGGGAGGTGATCTTATCGAAACGTATAAGTTTATGAGGGGGCTTGACAAGGTGGATGCAAAGAGGACATAGGGGAAACTAGAATTAGAGGACATAATCTTAGAATAAGGGGCTGCCCATTTAAAACAGAGATGACGAGGAACTTCTTCTCTCAGAGGGCTGTAATTCTGTGGAATTCACTGCCAAAGAGAGCTGTGGAAGCTGGGACATTGAATAAATTTAAGACAAAAATAGACAGTTTCTTAAACGAGAAGGGGATAAGGGGTTATGGGGAGTGGGCAGGGAAGAGGAACTGAGTCCATGATCAGATCAGCCATGACCTTATTGAATGGCGGAGCAGGCTTGAGGGGCCGTATGGCCTACTCCTGTTCCTATTTCTTATGTGTGCAGGAGGTGTCTCCAGCTGCCCCAACTCGAGCTCCGCGTTTTGGAGCTTGAGCGGCGGCTGGAATCACTGCGGTTCATTTATGAGACTGAGAGCTGCGTGGCTAGCACGTTTCTAGAGGTGGTCACCACGCAGCTTAAGAATGTGCAGGCAGATAGGAATTGGGTGACCACTGGACAGAAGAGGAGGACTAGGCAGCTGGTGCAGGAGTCCCCTGAGTCGACCTCGCTCTCCAACCGGCACTCTGTTCTGAGTACCGGTGAAGGCGATGGTGGGTCTGGGGAGTGCAGCCAGAACCAAATCTACGGCACCACGGGTGGCTTAGCTGCACGGGGTGGGGGGATGGGGGCGGGGGAGGAAGAAAAATGGAATAGCTATAGTGGTAGTGGATTCAATAATCAGGGGAGCAGACAGGAGTTTCTGCGGCCGCAGACGTGACTCCAGGATGGTACGTTGTCTCCCTGGTGCAAGCATATCACTGAGCGGCTGCAGGGCATTCTGGGGGGAGAGGGTGAACAGCCAGAGGTCATGGTCTATATCGGGACCAATGACATAAGTAGAAAGAGGTCCTGCAGGCAGAGTTTAGGGAGCTAGGAGAGAAATTAAAAAGCAGGACCTGAAAGGTAGTAATCTCCAGATTACTCTCGGTTCCACGAGCTGGAGTGTACAGAAATAGGAGGATAGAGCAGATGAATACATGGCTGGTGAGATGGTGCAGGTGGGAAGGCTTGAGTTTCCTGAGACATTGGGATCGCTTCTGGGGGAGGTGGGACCTGTACAAGCCGGACGGGTTGCACCTCAATGGAGCCGGGACCAATATCCTTGTGGGGAGCTTTGCTGCTGCTGTTGGGGAGGGTTTAAACTAGCTTGGCATGGGGATGGGAACCTGAAAATAGATTCAATAGGGAGGAGAGTAAAGCTGGAATTAAAAAGCAAAAATAAAGAAAGTGAGTTTGAAGTAAGGAAACAAGCAGGAAAAAAGGGTAAAAAAAAATTTAAAGGCACTTTGTCTAAAAGCACTTAGCATTCGTAACAAAATAGATGAGTTGACGGCACAAATCGATACAAATGGGTATGATCTGATAGCCATTACAGAGACGTGGTTGCAAGGTGACCAGGGCTGGGAATTAAATATTCAGGGGTATTTGACAATCCGAAGGACAGACAGAAAGGAAAAGGAGGTGGGGTAGATCTAAAAATAAAAGGATGGAATCAATGCAATAGTGAGAAATTATATTGGCTCAAATGATCAGGATGTTGAAACAGTTCGTGTGGAGATAAGGAATAATAAGGGGAAATAGTCACTGGTGGGCGTAGTCTATAGGCACCCTAACAGTAGCAACTCTGTTGGTCGGAGTATAAATCAGGAAATAATGGGGGCTTGTAAAAAGGGGACAGCAATAATCATGGGTGATTTTAACCTCCATATTGATTGGACAAATCAAATTGGTCAGGGGAGCCCTGAGGAACAGTTCATAGAGTGCATAAGGGACCAGTTCCTTGAGCAGTATGTAATGGAACCAACCAGGGGGCAGGCTATCTTGGATCTGGTCCTGTGTAATGAGACAGGATTATTAAACAATCTCCAAATAAAGGATATCCTTGGAATGAGTGAACATAGCATTGTTGGATTTCAAATTCAGATGGAGGGTGAGAAAGTTGGATCTCAAACCAGCATACTAAGATTAAATAAAGGAAATGATGAAGGTATGAGGGCAGAGTTGGCTAAGTGGACTGGGAAAATAGATTAAAGTGTAGGACGGTTGATGAACAGTGGCGTACATTTATGGAGATATTTCACAACTCTCATGAAAAATATATTCCAGTGAGGAGGAAAGGGTGTAAAAGAAAAGATAGCCATCCGTGGCTAACTAAAGAAATAAAGGACGATATCCAATTAAAAACAAGGGCATACAAAGTGTCCAAAACTACTGGGAGGTCAGAAGACTGGGAAGCTTTTAATAGCCAGCAAAAAATGACCAAAAAAATGACTAAGAAAGGGAAGATAGACTATGAAAGTAAACTGGCATGAAATATAAAAACAGATAGCAAGAGTTTCTATCGGTATATAAATAGGAAAAGAGTGGTTTAAGAAAATGTTGGTCCCTTAGAGGATGAGACTGGGGAATTAGTGATGGGGAACGTGGAGATTGCAGAAATTCTGAACAAATATTTTGTATCAGTCTTTACGGTAGAGGACACTAACAATATAGTGGCTATAGGGGGTGAGGAACTTAACACAATCACAATCACGAAGGAGGTGGTACTCAGTAAGATAATGGAACTAAAGGCGGATAAATCCCCCGGACCTGATGGCTTGCATCCTAGGGTCTTAAGAGAAGTAGCGGCAGGGATAGTGGATGCATTGGTTGTAATTTACCAAAATTCCCTGGATTCTGGAGAGGTCCCAACAGATTGGAAAACTGCAAATGTAACGCCCCTATTTAAAAAAGGAGGCAGACAAAAAGCAGGAAACTATAGACCAGTTAGCCTAACATCTGTGGTTGGGAAAATATTGGAGTCCATTATTAAAGAAGCAGTAGCAGGACATTTGGAAAAGCAAAATTCGGTCAGGCAGAGTCAGCATGGATTTATGAAGGGGCAGTCATGTTTGACAAATTTGCTGGAATTCTTTGAGAATGAAATGAACAGGGTGGATAAAGGGGAACCAGTGGATGTGGTGTATTTGGACTTCCAGAAGGCATTTGACAAGGTGCCACATAAAAGGTTATTGCACAAGATAAAAGTTCATGAGGTTGGGGGTAATATATTAGCATGGATAGAGGATTAGCTAACTAACAGAAAACAGAGAGTCGGGATAAATGGTTCATTCTCAGGTTGGCAATCAGTAACTAGTGGGGTGCCGAGGGATCAGTGCTGGAACCCCAACTATTTACAATCTATATTAACAACTTGGAAGAAAGGACCCATTGTAACATAGCCAAGTTTGCTGACAATACATAGATGGGAGGAAAAGCAATGTGTGAGAAGGACACAAAAAATCTGAAAAAGGACATGGACAGGCTAAGTGAGTGGGCAAAAATTTGACAGATGGAGTATAATGTTGGAAAGGCTGAGGTCATGCACTTTGGCAGAAAAAACTCAAAGAGCAAGTTATTATTTAAATGGAGAAAAATTGCAAAGTGCTGCAGTACAGCGGGAGCTGGGGGTACGTGTGCATGAAACACAAAAGGTTAGTATGCAGGTACAGCAAGTGATCAGGAAGGCCAATGGAATCTTGGCCTTTATTGCAAAGGGGATGGATTATAACAACAGGTAAGTCTTGCTACAGCTATATAAGATATTGGTGAGACCAAATCTGGAATACTGCAATATGGTTTCCCTATTTATGAAAGGATATAATTTCTTTGGAGGCAGTTCAGAGAAGGTTCACTAGGTTGATTCCGGAGATGAGAGGATTAACTTATGAGGAAAGGTTGAGTAGGTTGGGTCTCTACTCATTGGAATTCAGAAGAATGAGAGGCGATCTTATCGAAACGTATAAGATTATGAGGGGGCTTGACAAGGTGGATGCAGAGAGGATGTTTCCACTGATAGGGGACACTAGAACTAGAGGGCATAATCGTAGAATAAGGGGCCGCCCATTTAAAACAGAGATGAGGAGGAATTTCTGCTCTCAAAGGGTTGTAAATCTGTGGAATTCGTTGCCTCAGAGAGTTGTGGAAGCCGGGACATTGAATAAATTTAAGACAGAGATAGACAGTTTCTTAACTGATAAGGCATTAAGGGGTTATGGGGAGTGGGCGGGGAAGTGGACCTGTGTCCATGATTGGATCAGCCATGATCGTATTAAATGGCGGAGCGGGCTCGAGGGGCCGTATTGCTTACTCCTGCTCCTATTTCTTATGTTCTTATGCTCTATCCATATGTGAAGGCAGAGTGTTTCTTTTGCAAGAAACCAGGGCATCTCGCAAAGGCATGCCGACTGAAGAATACACCAACTTTCAAAGCTATAAGTAGAAATCGCCAGAGACTACATAGCATTGAAGAGAAGCAACAGGACGAGGAGGTTTTGGAGATACACAACATCAGGAGACAAGGATACCTAACAGCGATTCGCAAAGTATCGTTATCCAAGTAGACGTTGCAGGAACCAGGAAAGCCATGGAAATCAACACTGGTGCATCGGTGAGCGTAGTACCGGAATCGCTATAGCTCGACAAGTTGAGTGATTTTCCACTGGAGAAGTCAAAGATAGAGCTGCAAGGCTGCTCAGGAGGGCAAATCCCTGTGGTAGGACGTATTACCTTTCTGGTGAAATACAAGGATCAGTTTCAGAGCTTGCCTCTCTTAGTAGTGGCAGGAGACAAGCCTGTCTTAATAGGCAAAAATTGGTTGGGATCACTGAAGCTGGATTGGAACGATATTTTTCGTGTTGAAATGAGATTTGCATCGAAGGATGATGTTATCAAGCAATATTCGAAGGTGTTCCGCGAAACAGGCAGTCTGATCCAAGGTTTCAAAGTGAGTACAGAAGGATTCTAGACCAGTTTACTGCAAGCCACATCCCGTAACATACGCACTCAAGGAGAAATTTAAGCAAGAACTCAAAAGAATAGAACCTGAGAACATTATCTCTAAGGTAGATCTAAGTAATTGGGCTACACCCATTGTTGTTGTACCTAAGTCAGATGTAACGCTGATGCTAAGTCTAGGTTGCCATCCCTATCGCAAATTACACCCAATAGGGAAGAAGTGTTCTATTTTCATACATTGATGAACTGCCAGTCACAGCTGAAAAGATTGGTAGAGCAACCAAATGTGACCCCGTTATGTCAAAGGTGTTTGATTACATCACAAATGGCTGGTCAAACTAGGTATCAGTGAAAGATATTCATCCGTACTTCGTTCTTAGGAATGAATTATAAGTGGATAAAGATTGTATCATGTGGGGTGCAAGAGTAGTTATTGTAACTAAATTCAGCTCCAAATTATTCGGAGATCTTCATCACCAGCACCTCGGAATGTCCTTGGCCAGGAGTTTTGCACGCAGTTACTTATAGTGGCCAGATCCAGATAAAGATAAAGGCTGAAATTCAGGGCGGCCAGAAAGCTGGCGCACCCACCGTTTTTTGGGAGTTTTTTCCGCCGGGAGCATTGAGACGGCCGCTCGATCAGTTTTCAGCACTTAGTATTTTTTTAAGTTGGACCGGAAGTCAGTCATAGTGGGGGTGGAAGTGCGTTGGTAAGTGAGGCTGAGGGGCGGAAATTGGGGTGGGATCAGGACTCAGCCGCTGGTGACGTCACACAGCGTGTGCGCATCACCATGCTCTCTCCTCTCCATTAAAGGGGAGAGAATCGGGCATTTTTTATCTTTGACCACGAGCCACCAGGGAAGGATTTGACCGGGCCAGCAGCCTGGCACCCAAGACAGGGTGACAGGCTGCCTGTTGGCGTCCCGGCTGAACCCGAGGTGCATTCGTCTGGCCAACATGGAAGTCGGCCGGGAAAAAAAAAAGATGGTGACCGCGGCATTTGGCCGTCTCCTTTAATGGCCGCCACACCGCCAGGGCAGAGAGAGAGAGCAGACAAGGTGAATCGACAGAGAAATCTTTTGGGGGCACCGTGCAACGGAGCAATGATTTTTTAACCTAAATTTCAGGCGGTGTATTCTGTAGGTGAGGGAGAGCTGCAATGTGCGTTTTGATGATGCTCTTGCTGCGGTCACCAGCAGCAGGACGGAATTGGGGACAGGCCGAAAAATCCCCGACCTGAATTTGGGTCGGGGCGGCCATTGGATTGCAATGCGGCTGCCAATTGATTCCACCACATGGCCGCCGCTTGCGGGTTATGGGTCTTAAACAAACCCTGAATTTCGACCCCATAGGGTGTATCGTTTATCACTATACAACACGTCAATCAGTAAGCAAGAAACTACCATCTGTACCATTACAGCCATGGAAATGGCCTCCCTGGGTGTGGCAAAGGTTGCAGGTAGATTTTGCTGAGCTAGAAGGACAATTGTTCATTGTGATTGATAACGATTCAAAGTTGGTAGAGGTGTTTCCATTGCAGAAAATAACAACAAGTAAAATACTCGACAATTTGCGAAGATTGTTTTCTTCATATAGCCTCCCAGAAGAAATTGTGTCTGGTAATGGGTCGCAATTTTGTTCAGAAGAATTTGCACAGTTCATGAGCAGAAATGGTGTGAAACATACCAAAGTTCCACCGTACCATCCTTCTTCAAATGGTGCAGCAGAGCGCACAGTACAAATTGTAAAAGTGGCCTCATCAAGCAAATGTTGGATCCAAATCCAAAGAAATGGCAGTTATTGTTGGACCACAAATTAGTAAATTTTCTAATTACTTATCATACCACTCCTCATACAACTTTTGGTGGAACACCATCAGAGTTGTTTCTCAAATGCTAGCCATGAACCAGGTTCTCGTTGCTAAAGCCAATCTTGGCACAATCAGTAGAAGAAAAACAATTAAGACAGAAAGGGATTCATGATACAGGTAGAGTAAGAGAGAGAAGTGTGACATTTAATCAGAAAGTTAGAGTAAAGAACCATCACCATAAATGGTTAAAGTGGTTACCAGGAAGAATAGTGAAGATACGTGGTTCTCGCACATATTTGGTCAAGGTGTTTGATCATGGACAGGTTAGGTATGTTCATATAGATCATATTTTACCTACAGTTGTGGAAGGAGTTGAAAGTTGGAATGATTCAATTATTTCTGATGAGTCAGATAGTCTTATTACAAGTAGAGTAGCAGTCACAAATCCTACATCAGCTGTACTAGAAACAAGTCCAAGAGAATGTCAGAATTTAAGTCTGAGTCAGAGTCAGGCAGACAAACAGTCTGAAGTTGTAGAGAGTCAAAATGTAGATCAAGGGTTGCCCTTGCAAAAAAACTCTCCTCAGGCTCAGCCTAGAATGAGTGTAAGTTCGACACCACATTTGGGAAGTTCTGTTCAAGAGCGAAGGTATCTTCTTCAAAGCAGAAAACCAACAGTTAAGTTTGATTTGTAAATATGACAAAATCAGTCCATATCTTTTGTTGTGTATAACCATACAAGTTATGTATGATGATTATTTTGTTATGAGAAGTGTAATATAGTGCACCACCTAGGGGACTATTGTGGCAATGCAACTGCTGCTGTAAATACAATAAAAGAATCAGGTGACAAGATCACCTGACAAGTTCCCGTAGAGCCATCTTGTATGTGTGTGTTTGTGTTGTCAGAAGGAATATATCACAGAGATGAATGCAATCAGAGTCTGCAAGCTGTTGTTCACAACAAGCATGGACTCCTTTGACTGGCGCATTTGCTGCTCCATGCAGGTGGCCATCCTTTCCATGGAACCGCACATCGTCACCATCGCATGCGATTATAGTGCTGCTCATGTTGGAGATGGACTCCACCATTCTCTATACAACCATGCACATTGTGGCTGGAAAAGTTGCCAGAGCCTCACGCATTTGTTGCTGCTCCTCCAAGATCAACTTCTTTGTCGACGGCCCTCAAGTTCCAGCATCTGCATCCAGTTAAGCAGAGCTTGAACTGTCCTGTGCCCTCCGGCGAGGACTCTCCACTGCTGTCCCTGTCTTCACCATCTGCTCTTGCTCACTTGTGATGTCTGAAACACTGGATGACAACATTACTCTATTACTTGCAGGACCCAACAACATGCACATATCTGCACTGGTGCTGAGTGCACTTGGGTCTGGTAACGGTGCTCCCTCAGAGACTGCAGCTTCCTCTGAGGAGTCATCTTCCTCCTCTGGCTGGGTAATGGGGGGATGGGGGTGCTTGATGGACCTGAAGAAGAGTAAATACATGAATTAGAACACTTATGATAAGAATGTTTAGCATGAACATTATGCACATCATGATATTTCACTGGCTGTTGACATCAAGTCACCATGAGTGACTGTTGTATGCCATGTGGCTGTATGAAATTTAATTCTGTCACCAGGTTGCTGGGAGGTCCCACTCTCTCCATCTTCCACTGCCTGCAGCTCTGCCACTCTGCTTATTTCCAGCCCATCCTCGTTTGCTGGCATCAATGTACTGTAAATTGGAGGGCCACCTCTGTGTCTCTTACTCTCCCTGTTGTTCTGAGATGTCTTCTCCTGCAAGGAGGGAATGAAGAGAACTTTGAATGAGAGTGATGGAATGAGTGTAGGGAATGGACAGGTTCTGTAGATGGTGACTATGAGAGAGTGGCGTGACATTGCCAAGTGGCCTCCTTCTGTGGCATTACTTTCTATGATTGCATTAGGATGAAGACGAGGGTCAGTGGTGGTTAGTCAGATGCGGATGTGAGTAGGTGCATAGATAGAGAGGGATGGGTACACCTGCAAGGGAGGTTGGTGTGAGGAGTGACATGCTGGAGTAGGCTTGGGAAGGCAGAGTGATGGATTTTGGTGACACACACTTCAGGATGTTGGTGAATGCGGCATTGTGCTCACCTTTCCTGACCTCATGAGGCCATTAAATCTCTTCTGACACTGTATCCAGGAGCAGCTCACAACACCCCAGCTGCTCACTTCTTGGGTGATCCCCAGCCATGCCCTCTTTGTTTCACAGGCTGACCTCTTCCTGCTGTCACCAGGGAAGAGGACCTCCCTCTGTGTACTCACTCGTTGGAACAGGATTTCTAAGGAGGAATCAGAAAACCTGGGTGCAGCCTTTTGGCACTTAGACTGCATCCTTGACTATAAATGCTTGCACCCTCACAGTCAAAGTATTGGATCAAACAATGACAGGCACCTCTCACAACCACCTCAGACCCTCCCACAACAACCTTCAATTCCAATGTGTGCAAGGCTCCTTTAAATAGGCGAGCTGAAGGTGAGTCATCCATGGCATCATCAGACACACTCCAGTTAATTGGCTGGGGAACCCACAAGACTCAGTCAATTGATCTAGTTAAGTTAAACACAAAGTGGAGAGCGCGCTTATGGAAAGCTCATTATGGCGACCTGTTACACGTCCCTCTTCCCCCACCCATTCACAGGTAAGAATTCAGACCCTAATCTCCAGCCAATGACCTCTGATGAAATGTGTGCTATGTGGTCATTGGGTAAAATCAAGATTGGGCTGAGCGGATGATTCTTACTGGGGTTTAAGCTTAGCCACCAAAATGATCATCTGAGTATGATCTGTGGAGCGCTACCCCAGTATGATTCAGGGAAGGAGAGACAGAAGTGTGGGGAAGGGAGTAGCTTTCCTTCTCCTGTAATCCCTCAGTATATTTGGTGCACTGGCCATTTTACAATGATCTTATACTCGAAACCACACAGTATTTATTTAATGTTACATAATGAATGCTTACCCTGTAAGTAAGCCATCTCTGTGTTGTACTCATGTTGCCAATGTAATGGCCCAGCACATGGGTTAGTATCCAAAAACAAACACCATTCAATGACATATCCATCATCAGGTGGTCTTTGAGTCTTCCACTGTATGAGCAGTTGGTTATTCTGTGGTGTAATTCTAACATATTGAACAGCTGTAAGATTTTTTTTTAAATGAAGAGGCATCAGTGCACATTGTAGCATGAAATCTAATAAAATTGAATAATACATCTATTATAGTTATAAGAACATAAGAACATTAGAAATAGGAGCAGGAGCATATGGCCCCTCGAGTCTGATCTGCCTTCAATAAGATTATGGCTGATCTGATCATCGACTCAGGTCCATTTCCCTGCCCGCTCTCCATAACCCCTTATCCCCTTGTTGTTTAAGAAACTGTCTATTTCTGTCTTAAATTTATTCAATGTCCCAGCTTCCACAGCTCTTTGAGGAAGCGAATTCCACAGATTTGCAATCCTCTGAGAGAAGAAATTTCTCCTCATCTCAGTTTTAAATGGGCGGCTCCTTATTCTAAGATCATGCCGTCTAGTTCTAGTCTCATCCATCAGTGGAAACATCCTCTCTGCATCCACCCTGTCAAGTCCCCTCATAATCTTATGCGTTTCGATAAGATCATCTCTCATTCTTCTGAATTCCAATGAGTAGAGGCCCAACCTACTCAACCTTTCCTCACAAGTCAATCCCCACATCTCTGGAGTCAACCTAGTGAACCTTCTCTGAACTGCCTCCAAAGCAAGTATATCCTTTCATAAATATGGAAACCAAAACTGTATGCAGTATTCCAGGTGTGGCCTCACCAATACCTTGTATAGCTGTATCAAGACTTCCCTGCTTTTATACTCCATCCCCTTTGCAATAAAGGCCAGGATTCCATTGGCCTTCCTGATCACTTGCTGTACCTACATAATATCCTTATGTGTTTCATGCACAAGTACCCCCAGGTCCCATTGTACTGCAGCACTTTCAATTTTTCTCGATTTAAATAATAACTTGCTCTTTTTTTTTTCTGCCAAAGTGCATGACCTGACACATTCCAACATTGTACTCCATCTGCCAAATTTTTGCCCACTCACTTAGCCTGTCTATGTCCTTTTACAGATTTTTGTGTCACACACTGCTTTTCCTCCCACCTTTGTATGTCAGCAAACTTGGCTACGTTACACTCGGTCCTTTCTTTCAAGTCGTTAATATAGATTGTAAATAATTGGGGTACCAGCACTGATCCCTGCAGCACCCCACTAGTTACTGGTCGCCAACCAGAGAATGAACTATTTATCCTGACTCTCTGTTTTCTGTTAGTTAGCCAATCCTCTATCCATGCTAATATATTACCTCCAACCCCGTGAACTTTTATCTTGTGCAGTAACCTTTTATGTGGCACCTTGTCAAATGCCTTCTGGAAGTCCAAATACACTACATTCACTGGTTCCCCTTTATCCACCCTGTTTGTTACATCCTCAAAAGTTCCAGCAAATTTGTCAAACTTGGCTTCCTCTTCATAAATCCATGCTGACTCTACCTGACCGAATTTTGCTTTGCCAAATGTCCTGCTACTGCTTTTTTAATAATGGACTCCAACATTTCCCAACGACAGATGTTAGGCTAACTGGTCTATAGTTTCCTGCTTTTTGTCTGCCTCCTTTTTTAAATAGGGGCGTTACATTTGCAGTTTTCCAACCTGCTGGGACCTCCCCAGAATCCAGGGAATTTTGGTAAATTACAACCAATGCATCCACAATCCCTGCCGCTACTTCTCTTAAGACCCTAGGATGCAATCCATCAGGTCCAGAGGATTTATCTTCCTTTAGTCCCATTATCTTACTGAGTACCACCTCCTTCGTGATTGTGATTGTGTTAAGTTCCTACCCCCCAAGAACCCCTTGACTATTCACTGTTGGGATATTGTTAGTGTCCTCTACCGTAAAGACTGATACAAAATATTTGTTCAGAGTTTATGAAGCAAGAATAACCTGTTGTCCCTTTACTTTTTATCGGTTTCTACTGCCACAAACTATCTCTGGCAAGCAATCAAACAGCAACCTACATCCAGGTCTGCCAATGGCACACTGAAACTAGTTGTGAGGAGGTCCCTTAGATTAGTGGTGACACTGCATAGTAACATAGAGGTTTACAGCATAGGAAGCTATTCAACGCATCGTATGCCTGCTGGCTCTTAGCTAGAGCTATCCAAACCTAATCTAACTGAGCCGTTCTCTCCCTGAACCTTGTGTCTACCTGTGGCGCTCCACAACAAAAACTAGGGGCTAGAACCTCCACTTTTGTGCTTATTGTCCAAAAATGAGCGTTATTTCCAGCGTGGGTGGTAAAAAAGGGTTTTCAGATCGTCGGCTTCTCACCCATTCTCAAAGCACCTAGTTTGCATTTTTGAAAATGGGCGTTATCGCGAGCGATATGAAATGGGCGGTAGCGTTAAAGCTTTTTGACCTTCTGCCGTAAGGTGTGGCCATCCTTAACAACGGCATGGCAATGCTCGATTCCCGTGATTCAGCAGGTCAAAGGTCATCATGACATGTGCAGAAGAGGAGACAGAGAGAGAGGGAGCTCAGAGGGACTGAAGGGGTGGCTGAGTGTGGGGTGGCTGAGTGTGGTGTGGCTGCTTTGGGAGGAAGGAGGGAGACTTTAGAGCTTCACAGCAAGTAGGCAAACAAAAAGTAGCTGTTACCAGCCACATATTTGCCCGAATTTGGCCTATAATGGAGAGAGAAGAGGAGGCATCATAGCACGCTGTGGAGACTGATGCTGGAGAGAGCAGTGAAGTGAGAGAGGAGCACATTGGAGGCTGCAAAAGAGCCAGGAGGTTCTCGGATGAGGCAAATGCCTTCCTCCTGCAGGAGGTCGAGTCATGCTGGGGAGATTTGACGCAGGGAGGGCGTGGGAAGCCCACCCCAAAAGCCTACCACAAGATATGGGCTAAGATAGCAGAGGTGGTCTCGTCGGCGACCAACATGGTTCGTGAGGGCAACCAATGCCGCAAATGATGGAACAACCTTGTGGGATCCGCAAGAGTAAGTATTACATTGATTTACATGTACTTATGCATTTATATAATTTGATTTGTAACAGTTATGAGTGACTATCGTCAGATGTGAGGTCTTTCACTTTTCCCGAGAATGTTTTACTCAAAGCCTGTGGTCACGGTGTACGGCTTTAGGTAAAGAATGATAATTTTCTTAATACTCATGATTACATCTGTCGGTTATGTGTTGTATCAGTCTCTGTGACAGTACCTAGCAATTATATCACATAATGATCTCATGCCATGTTGTCCTGTCACCTTTTACAGAAGAAGCTATCGACAATGAGGTCCGTGCAGAGGCGAACGGGCGGCCACCAGTCCCCAGCGACATCACCTTGATGGAGGATCGGGTGCTCGCACTCATGTGGAAGCACCCGCGGACAGCCACGAACGCATCTGCAGACCCTGAAGTGATGCCATGTAAGTAAAGCTTACACTATTGCGTGATGTGAAGTCAATAGATGCCACACCCACTCATATCCGAGCAATCATATATGATAGATGATTTCTAAAATTGCCATAGAAGTAATGATGGCCTAATGAAAATCATTGCAATGCAGAATGTGTTGATGGTCATGAAATGTGATGTCTGTGATGATTTTGAGAGCGGTGGTGCTTTTGTCGTGCATATGCTGTGTGTAGCGCTGGACTCACCTTGTGACCCTAGCACCCCCTTCTCCTCTAATAACCTCATTTGTGTTTTGCAGCTCAGCCAGCAGTACGTCCCCAGGCAAGATCACAGAGGCCAGAATGTGGGGGCGTGGGGCACAACTCTCCGGACAATCCAATATCTGGTGCTGAGGAGCTCTGATTCTCGCCTGTCAATCCACTGAGTCTGTTCTCCACGAATGAGAGCACGGATTTTGAGGAACTGGCATCGCCACGCTCCAGAAGCCATTCCACCCCTAGTGGTCCTCCGGTCATTCCTGCCTTCACTCTGGAGGTACCGGCCCCAAGCACCTTGCCACAGAGCACCCCATTTGTCCCCAGGTCGGCGCCGACCCCGCAGAGGTCTCATGGACGCAGCATGTCTGTTCCACGAGCACCATATGACAGCGGAGAGATGGTACAGTTGTCCAGAGGACTGTAGACATTGGTAACCAGCTCATCGAAGCATTAGGGGGCATATCCCAACAGCTGGCCACCATGACCGAGTACATTCCACGGATGGCAGAGGCCATGGATGCAATAGCCAGGAACACTGCTGGCACAGGCCTCCCAGTGGCCCCCGAGCGCGGCACTCCACCACTAGGTTCCGCACCACCACTGCGAACGACAGATGAGAGCAAAGACCAAGATCATGCTTCTGTATCAAAGAATATTGCCCCCTCAGCACCACCCGCTCCTGTACCCGTGCAACAACCGCATCTGCCTTCATCCCCCACAATGAGGCACTGCCTGAGGAGCTCCTTGACCAGGCGCCGTAGAGCAAGGAGGGGAAGGGTAGAGGTGGGAGAAGAAGGGGAGGGGGGAAGGAAAGTGAGGTGCATGTCCGCAGGTGATGGCTGTGTTAAATCTCCATCTGGGTGTATGCAATTTGTTGTAATATATGGGGGCTGGGGACCACCCTCCTGTTTTGCCTTTGTATTCTGTGTTGTTAGACATGTTGAACATTTGATTGATGTCAATGGTGGAAAAAGTGGGATGTGGGTGGGGGTTGGGTGTTATTGCCTGTGATACTTATGATTTCAGACCAATGTTGGTATAAAATGTTTGTATTGAACATAAAACTTGTTGTGCATTGTCTCAGATAGCTGCACCATTACACTTTGGTGATTCCTTAACATGAAAGGGTTAAATACAACTTAACATCAATCAACGTAAACTGTAAGTGGCACCAAGATGATGGGCACCATTGATGTCTGAGCTGCACACACACAGCAGTGTGTCAGCATTGTCACTCACATCAACACTCTTTTAGGCAAATCGTTCAGATATCAGCTCCTCACATAAGAGTCTTGCAGCTATATAGCCCTTCCCTGCAGTCTGGAGGGGGTCGTGGGCATGGTTGCATAGCCAACCTGATTGTCTGGCCCTAGGTCAACATCCAGCCCCTAGTTGTCCCCTTCCTCTCGCTCCTGAGGTGGAGCATCAGTGCCTTCTGGCAATTCTTGGCCCCTCATGATAGCCAGGTTGTGCAGCATCAAACACACAACCACGAATTTACCTACCTGCTCAGGGTTGTATTGTAGCTCCCCTCCTGAGTGGTCAAGATATCTAAAGCGCTGCTTAAGTACAGTTATTGTTTGGTGGCCCCATTGCATTGAAAGTATAATAGCGATTGATCAGAAGCAATGATTTCCTCACTAAAATACACCTGGAGTAAAGCTCCAATAGTCCAGAGTCTGAAAATATGTCTGTTGAGATGTTCACTTCACCTGAGAAGAACTGCAGAGTCCCCGAAGTTGAGGCAGCCTTTTGAATGTTGAAGCGACCTGCGATTTTAAAAATGCCCGCCACGCTGCTGGCATTCATTCAGAACAGTTCCACTTTTTCTGGGCAGTTTTTTGGGCGAGCGATATTGTGGGCGCTATGTGTGCAAAGAGATGGTGGGCAATCTCCTGGATGTTAGTTTTGCCAAATGTGCTCTTCACAACAAAAAAAGTGGGCGGGCGGTATTATTGAATCTCGGCATTAATTCCGTGCGGATAGTAACGCTGAGCGATATTATGGGCCTTGATTTCGCCCATTCTGCTGATTCCGCCCCCAAAAAGTGGGCAGGCGGTAATATTTTTTCCCGGCGTTAAGCACGTGGGGAAAGTAACGCTCGCCGCTAAGTTTCCGAAAAATGCCTGTCAGTTTCCATTTTGTGCCAAAATGGCCGATATATGGGCGTTATATGTCATTCAGCAGTAAAATGGGCGTTAAGTGGGCGTTATGCGTGCAAAAAAAGTGGAGGTTCTAGCCCTAGGAAAAGTGTGCTCAAATCTCACCTTGTCTGGCATCTGCACTCTGGATTTTGCCGAGTGAAATATCAGCAGAAATTTAGTACAGGGATGAGGTACCTCAGAGTGAGAGGGAGCAGATATTATTTGGAGTTTCTACATCATGTCATAGTTCAATATTCTGACTGGCCACAGAAATGTACTGACGGATGCTTTGGAAAAGTGCATAATTGCCCATCCTTCCTTTTTACCAAAGTTTTGAGAGTACAGA